>NC_090286.1:3100000-3410000 GCF_037392515.1 Haliotis asinina | reverse complement strand
CCATATATCTTTTAAATGTAACGTTGAAATAACCCTTTTTTTCGATTTCGTAGTTGCTCGGATGATAATGTTTATACCACAACTCTAACCTGTAATCTGACTGTCGTTGTTATCACTGCTAGTTTCATGCAGGAGGGAAATAGATCCATACATACAAGGGGAGAACAAAACGTTACATAGAACTCACTACCTGAAGTGGTGAAACAGCAATGCCGCTAATACTATACCATACATTCATTCTCCATGTGGTACCCGTAAAGATTTCAACACCTCGCAACAAACAGTATTAATATGGTGATAACTGGAAGAGTGATACCCGTGTTCCTCACACGACGCGTCAGAGCTAATCCTTCTTCCTTCATCCGTGAATGGTCGTGTAAAGAATAAAGAGGTAAGTTGTTATCCAAAACACGTATCAGTAATTCATGTTCGTTCAGCTTCTAAATGCCTTTCAAAAGCTTCATTCGACAAAATAATGTATTGTTACGAATAAGAATTTACCGTAACAAACTATTTAAGAAATCTCCTGTGAACCAGCAAAACAGAACCAAGACAAGTTGTTTACGTTCAAATTCTATTATTGTTTTTCAACGAGAGCAAGGTATACAAAGTCACAAGTCCAATGACCCATATAACAATGCAGATTACAAATACAATTTAAGAGGGACAAAATCTAAGTCAGAGAGTCACAAAATACAATATAGCAAACTCACCAAAGTCTTGGTGTGAGAGAGAATCAACTATGGCAGAATGTCAACACAGCGATCGGTGCGACAGCAGATAATGTAGATTTAGGCGTTGACGGGATTTTGATGATCAAGCGTGTTGGCAGTAACTCCAGCAGATATGAATGAATGTGAGAGTGAGTGTCGGCAACCAGCCTATTTATACATAAACGAAGTCATTTCCCGAAAGTTCGGGCACAAACAAACATCGTCAACACTGTAGAATGCCCTAGAATAAGTCTCCCGGAAGTAAACATCGAAAACTAGGAGCAGATAAATTCCGGAAAACAAAAATTATAAAAGTGTTGACCAGCTATTAAAACGAAATGTGACCCATCATAGCTATTATTCAAAACACTAAATGTTGTGACCCAATAATAAGTACTTGATTAATAACAAAAATATACAGAATATACACACTCGTAACAGTATTCAAAAATTATTACCCATGCATCATCCAAAGCACTATGCATATTTGTTTCCGCTACTGGAAGGCCACAGGTCTGTAGTACGACACATTTATGAATGAATATTTACACGCACATGTGTTATACTTAAAGAATAGGAAATAATCAACTGTAGGTAATTACATTGTGTTCTGAGATTATTCTGTTCCAAAGAGCATGACATAGTACACAAACCTTGAGAGCTTTTCAAGTATAGAGTGTTTTTTGTTGTTGTTGTTGTTTATGTGCTAGGAATTTATAAAATTTAGATGGTCACGATAATATTTCTCAATATACAACTCTCTCGTGGAATTATGGGCAGGGCAGATTAAACGAACATGATATTCATATTTCATTTTGATAAGACCACATAGTTTGCAAGTTCTATTTTCTTTTTTGACATTTTTAAATTTTCCACTTCCGACAAATAAATCATGTGAAGAACTTTTCAATCTGATTAACGCTATCCTGTACGTTTTCACGTTTAGACATCAAAGATAAATTTTACACTCAAACACCTTATAATGCAAACATTTACTGGAGAGTGATATCTTTTCAAACCATTCTTGCGAGTAGATATCTTTAAATCTTCGTGTTAGTTCTAAAATAAATTCCCCTTCAATCAACATACTGATCATTCACAAGAGATCCAAACCCTTCCGAGAATAGAAACTTTCTAACAGAAGAAACCCAATTTGTATGTCCATTTTTATCGAATAGCTGCATGATATTGTAACACTTCTTTGGTAGACTATAAGAAGGCATCTTTAGTAATTTTAACCAATATTTTATAACTCGGATATCTGTAAATAAGTGAATCGATAGCATGGTGCAATAATTTTTTATGTAGATAATTACATAATTACATAATACACAAGTACATGGTTCATTTTAGATAAGCGTCGACGTAATGGCCTTCAGCTCTTCAACTCTATGACAAATTCATCTGATCCCAAAGAAGGAGATCTATGTCACACAGTTATTGGACGTGGTGACGGTACAGACATCCCTGATATCCTGAATGTCACCTGTCCTGGGACCTGGCGTTACCTGACTGTCTACACAGAGACTGATAATGATGGTGCTGGTGCTGCGTTGGACTTTGTTGAAGTGCAGGTGTGGAGTAAGTATAAACGCAATGACCAGACTAGAACGATGTATACAGACAATAATCTGATAACACAAACCAGTGGTTGATGTCACGAGCAAATTAGACAAAAAGTGAGCACATAGAAAGTATTGGCGAAGTTGTGGATTTCTGACAGATTTACCAACTGTAGACGGATTCATTTTTCAGTGGCAGATATGAAACTTATCTAGAAAACAATTCTGATTACTATGCGTCTTAATTTTAAAACATACAGATACTGTAATCTGAATACTGATTGTTAGTGATAAATTAAGACTCCATGCAAGTTTCAGTTTCCATCTAATTACCTACTATATGTATGCTCAAATGATAATAATATACTGACATGTTTGCACCTATAATTTGGTGAATTTCGTAAAGGTGAAATATACATTATTCGAAATGTATTTCTACAAATACGTAAAACCCCGTGTTTCGTGTCAGTTCTGCCTAACATTGAGGTTTTGTTGAAAAACATCAAACATATATCGGACTGCCCTCTGACCAAAACTTCACATCCGCTTCACAGTGAGATTTCCTGACAACTCCTACGATTACATCTGCCTATCTGAAGAACGATACATGAGTATACCAGTCAACCCCTTTACGCGACAGAAATGCCCACTCGCGTTACGACCGTCTACGATGAACCATACCCACCTGGTCTACAATGAGAAACTGCTCCAACCACTCAGCACGTAACTTCCGCATCCACCCACCCAGCTTACAGTCAGACCTACTGACACGATCCCAGTGACGAGGCCCACCAACTCGATCAAAGATTAAACCTTCCTTTCCTCACTATTCCCATACATCCCCTCTGGTCTATGGTCAGACCTACCTATCCTCTGTAGCATCAGACCTTCCTTGTCTGTATGATTGGGTGTACATACGTCAGCATGAATCAACAACTGAGACATGCTTAACTAGTACTTAATTGATCTGCCAGTATAAACATACCTTCCCGTAAATGTCTCAGTTGTAGAAGATTTGATACTTATTGTGACGTCATGGCTGTATTTGACACGTCGTAGAAATTAATACATTGATTGGCCATGGTATAAATGACCGTGATTTGTGTAACAGAACGTGCACGTGACGCTTTACAGACACCTGACTAATTGTTATTGTCTTGTCGTGTGTTGTAATAGGACACCAAGTGCACCCGTTATGCCTCACGTTTACATGAATGTATACTAAATGGTATGTTTCAATAATATTATGCTTAAATGCTACATTTGTATTTAGTCCTTATCATGTGTTGTATTAAAATTGTGAAAAAAGAGGATTTGTGTTTCTAATTATCAGTGAAGCGTATCAACTGCCACATCGTTTGTAGTTAGCTAAAGTGTGCTTGACGATGTGTTACAATATATTGTGATATATTACCGTATTTATGCGGTTTGAAACGATTTATTTAATATTGAGTCGGCAACTGTATGTTAAAGAGGTCCACATCTGTTGGGAAAATGATCTATAAATTGTTTCAGGGACGATCCACACAGTAGCTACTGCAGTAAATAAACACATGCATGTTGACATGACCGATGTGCATTTTCCGCACACCAACCATATGCATGTCGACATCTATGACATCATCCCTCGTTATATGGTCTGTACATTCGTCCTTTTTGGCAGCGTCTCCTTTCGATGCCCCTCATAAGAACAATGTGTAAAGCCCATTTCTTGTGTTAGAATATTGGTGAAAGCGGGCTAAAATCCAACTCGCTCACTCGCTCTAATTGTTTTGTACTGACTAGTTTGTCATCATCAGACGGTTAGATTCTGAGATACTGCTACTCCGCTACTGATTAATGACCACAGTTTTTTTCGATTTTATGAACATCGTAATATAACCAGGAGTGTCTGAATAAGAGTTTTGTTTTCATGTATGCAGTAGGCACCCGTGACGAGCCACCTTCTCGTGGTGGGTGCTGGGTAACGCTAAGTGCTCGCCAACCCCCCGTTATGGACCCGGGGGCATATTTGTTCCACCAACCCGTTAGCCGTGGGTTGCGGCCCTGTGTCGGTGGAGGAGGGGATCCTGGTGGTTGAGGGTAACAGGGGCCTGCAACCGTGTTCCTGTTGCTCAACACGCCACTTTGGCCCTAACTTCACCTAGACGGGAGGTTGAATATGCCCAATTCAATCAAACGGCTGGTCACGCCAGGCCCTGTGCATGGTGGATACTTTTACACGTAGTACTTTGATTATATGGTCTTGGCTTTTTTGGCTTTCAATGTACAAATTTTTGTGTGCTAATTTGCCTAGAGTCCCATGCCAGGAGGCGGTGGCTCATGGACCAATCTAGCAATATTAACCTCTGAATTCTGTGTTTCTTCAGAACAGCTTTTCAAGTTTTTTATTGGCTGGAGTATAAGATCCCTGTAGCCCTGGTGGAACAGACTGGTTTCCGCTGTAACACCGTCCTCGTTGACACTCCACCTCCCGTGGGTGGGGAGCAGGCTTGTCGAACACTTTTCCAACATAATGGCTACCTCCATTCCTTCTGGTTCATCAAAGAATAAACGCCGATATGTTGAATCTTCGTCATCTGATGAAGGCTCATCTGACTTAGTTGACTCGTGGCCGAGATTTATTGTCATCTCATCTGGTGATGAAAACCCTCTCAAGCTGAACCCCTTTGCTATTTCCAAGGACATTCACGGTGTCTGTAGAGAAGTTAAGGATGTAACGCGACTTCGAAATGGCTCTCTGTTCACAACAATCGGACAATCTGTTGAAATTAAAACAATTTGTGAATACACCCGTTGTTGCCTCTGTACACAGAACTTTGAATTCATGTAGAGGCATTGTCAGAGATAGTGGTAATTGTCTTACTGACATGACTGAGGACGACATTGTTACTAAGCTTCGCAATCAAGGGGTCATCGCTGTAAAGCTATTTTCCAAAAAGAAAGACGATGGCACAATAATCAAGCTCAATACGTATTTGTTTACGTTTTCACATTCCGTCCTTCCAAAATCTGTAAAAGCTGGATACTTCAACATCGGGGTGGAGGTGTATGTACCGTCTCCTCTCCGATGTTTCAAATGTCAAAATTTCATGGGGCCAAGCTCTGCTGCAACAGCTCGGAATGTTCCCGTTGTGGTAGTGCACACGAACTTTCCGAGTGTATGAATGGCATTAAGTGTGCTAACTGTGATGGAGACCACTTAGCCTCATCTAAATCCTTTCCTTTTTATGAACGCGAGACAAAAATTCAACAAATCAAACACACTAACAATATTTCGTATTCCTCTGCAAGAAAGCTGGTACCCCTTTCTACCACTTCATCAAATTTATACTCAAATGCTGTCTCTTCTCGACCTCTTGTTTCCAGATCTCCTATGACATCAAAATCATATCAAACATCCTTATCTTTGGTCAATCAACAAGTCATAATCAGTGACACTATTCAGACTTCTCAGGTTCTGATTGATGTATCTACTTCTCAGACAGAGGCTGTAGCATTACTGCCGTCGGTAGATTTATCTTTAGCAGCACAGTTTATCGCAGAGGAGGGATCACAGAGTCAGATTAAATCTTCAACAAATGGCAAAAAGGAAAAGAAACAATCCAAAAGGTGCAGAACCATGCAGCATTTGGAGGTGCCTTCCTCAAAGTCTTCCCCTATCACGGTTCGCAACTAATTTGAACCTTTAGAGATGGAGGTCAATCCGTCACTCCCAGTTAGTGGAGCTAGACCCCACTCCAAATCACGAACTCCAATTGAACCTCCATGAGCCGCTCAACTAACATCATCCAGTGGAATTGTAGAGGGCTAAGGAACAATCTAAATGATTTACAGTTACTGATACAGGACTTCAAACCATCGGCATTTTGCTTGCAAGAAACCTATTTTAGAGACACTGACCCTATGGATATAAGGCAATATGATTCTTATAATTATTATTCTCCTCCAGGACCTAGAGCTACAGGGGGTTCTTCAATTTTGGTGAGGCAGGGTGTTATACATAGCCCTGTCCCCCTGAATACACCACTTCAAGCTGTTGCTGTCAGGCTGGCTTTGAATATTGTTTTCACTTTGTGCTCAGTTTATGTATCACCATCTTTTACTCTTCAACAAACAGATATTCAGGCTCTTTATGACCAGCTCCCTAAGCCATGTATCATTATGGGTGACTTTAACGGACATAATCCACTTTGGGGTAGTTCTGATACAAACAGGAATGGGAGGATATTAGAAGTTTTTCTTTCAAGCAATCAACTATGTCTATTCATCGATAATTCGAAAACGTACTTACATCCTGGTACAGGTACATATTCTTCTCTTGATTTGTCACACACTGATGCAGATCTCTTAAATGAATTTGAATGGTCAGTTCACAATGATCTGTGTGGCAGTGATCATTTTCCGACCATTCTTCAGGCAATAACTCCAGGTGATATCCCTCCATCATCAAGATGGAACTTCAGTAAAACTAACTGGCCTTTGTGCAAACTACTTTGCAAGGACAAATTAATTTCTGATCGTTTTATTGATGTTCCTGATTCAGTCCAATTATTCTCTGATGAGCTCAGCAAAATAACCGATGAATGTATTCCTAAGTCCTCTATAAATTCACACATACGTAAACCATGGTTTACTAATGAATGTAAACAAGCTAGGAAAGCACAGAAAAAGGCTGAACATTATTTCCGCAGCCACCCAATGATCCATAATTTAAATAAACATAAAGTGTTAAATGCTAAAGCGAGGCGCACATTTAAGCAAAACAAACGCCAGTCTTGGCAAAAATTTGTTTCGAAAATAAATTCCCGAACGCCGATGTCCAAGGTATGGAACATGATCCAGAGAATAAAAGGTAAAGGTACCAAATCAACCATACATCATCTCAAAACTGGGGATCAGTTGTTAACAGATAAATCTGATATTGCAAACAAACTGGGAGAAACTCTTGCCAAACACTCTTCCTCGTCTAATTATGTTCCCAAATTTCAAAAATATCAAACAGCAGGAAAAGAACAAAATCAATTTTCATTCAGATAATGGGGAAGGTTATAATGAAATATTTTCTATTCATGAGCTTCATACTGCTCTTGAACAATCTCACGATACTGCTACAGGAACTGATAACATTCATTATCAACTCCTGAAACACTTACCGGAATCCTGTTTAAAGACACTGTTGAATATTTTTTATGATATTTGGACATCTCGTAGATTTCCTCCATCCTGGCGTGATGCCATTATTGTACCCATACCTAAACCTGGCCGTGACCATACAGATCCCTCAAATTATAGGCCTATTTCCTTGAATAGCTGCGTTTGCAAAACCATGGAACGTATGGTCAATAACCGACTGACATGGTACTTAGAGTCAAATAATTTAATCACAAATATACAATGTGGTTTTCGTAAAAACCGCAGTACCAGAGATCATTTAATTCGATTGGAGCCATTCGTTAAGAGCGCCATCATTAACAAGCAACATGCAGTGTCAATCTTTTTTTATTTAGAAAAAGCTTATGACACGACATGGAAGCATGGCATTTTAAAAGATTTACATGATTTTTGTTTACGGGGTCGTTTGCCTCAATTTATATCCGAGTTTTTAACTGACAGACAATTTTAGGTACGCATGGGTTCTACCCTGTCTGACCATTATCAGGGACCAGGGCATCCCACAAAGCAGTATTTTGTCTGTCACACTCTTCAGTATTACAATTAACAGTCTATCAAAGGTTTTAAATGATTCAATTGATGGGTTACTCTTTGTGGATGATTTTAATATTTCTTATCGTGGAAAAAATATGCATACTGTTGAACGACAATTGCAGTTATGTTTAAATAAAATAGATAAATGGTGTCTCGAAAACGGCTTTAAATTTTTTAAATCCAAAGCTAATTGGAAACATTTCTGCCGCAAATACAAACCAAATAAAGACCCTGAAATATTTTAAATGACACTCCCATCAAAGTTGTAAAGGAGGCCAAGTTCGTGGGTATACTTTTTGACTCCCATTTAACTTTTCTTCCACACATTAAATACCTAAAAACTAAATGCTTGAAGGCACTAGATCTATTAAAAGTTGTTTCCAGTTCCAAGTGGGGAGGGGATCAATCTACCCTCCTACACCTGTATCGATCACTGGTTCGCTCGAAACTTCATTACGGCTCCATTGTGTATGGTGGAGCCTGCAAAAGCAACCGAAAACTATTAGATTCAGTCCATCATCAAGATCTAAGACTCTGTCTTGGCTCCTTTCGAACTTCACCTGTTGACAGCCTGTACGTCGAGGCTGATGAACCATCTCTTGAACAGCGACGTATAAAATAAGCTTTACAGTATCTAACAAAACTGCATTCGAAAGAGTCAAATCCTTCATATAACTGTGTCTTCAATCCTCTGTATGAGGATTTATACAATAAGAAATCTTCTCTTGTTCCGCCTCTTAGTTTAAGAATAAAACCAAAGTCGATCTAACATTAACTACATTAAAAAAAATAAGAAACTAATGAATTACAACATAAACAAGAATATAATCAATTAAAACATAAATATAGCAGTTATAAATCCTTATTTACAGATGGGTCCAAGGACGGTGGCGCAGTGGCTTGTGTCACTGTCATTGGATCCAGAAGAATATCTTCTAGATTGCCCGATAACAGCTCTATTTTCACAGCTGAAGCAAACGCCATATTAACGGCTCTCAAATATATTCAGAGACACCCAAAACATAACCAGTATATAATTTATTCAGACTCTCTTTCTTGCCTTCAGGCTATTAAAACACTTCTTGCAAATATCCACTTTTAATTGAAATTATTGAATTGCATAATGAACTTGCTACTTTCCAATACGACATCGTCTTTTGTTGGTTACCCAGCCACGTTGGCATTTCTGGTAACACGATGGCTGATCTTGCTGCCAAGGCAGCACTCAACAAATCTGTGACACCTCTTCTTATCCCATACACTGATTATAAAGTTAACATTAGATCTTATATCCGTGATCTGATGCAGAAGAAGTGGGACACCCAAGTGGGCATAAATAAATTACACGCAATAAAACCTTGTGTTGGTTATACCTACTTGGGTTGTCAGTCCAGATTTGAAGAGGTCATCATGCGGCGATGTCGTATTGGCCATACGAGATATACTCATGAATACCTATTGAAAGGTGAGGATCCTCCATTCTGCATCCCTTGTGATGAAATAATCACGGTCAAGCATGTCTTGCTTGACAGTGTTGAATATTCCATCGCAAGGGATACCTATTTCAAATGACGAACTGTAAAGGATCTTTTTAATAATAAGTTCTCATTTAATCATTGCATTTTTAAAAGAATTAGATTTGTTAAATGAAAGTCCACAAACATTCAAAGTAAATTCAAACTGTCCATATTTTTAATCGGAGAATGTGTGTCTTTTTAATATATGGCTAGATTTCCTAAATTGCTAACAACTGAAGGGATGATGTAAATCCAGCTAGGGTCCATGCAGGAAGCAAATGTACAGTACGTCCCCATGGTCCCTAGTATGGTGATCTACCTTCAGATGTTGGTGATATATAGTCCGTATTTTATGTTGTATTGTCCAAATAGTGATATTCGTTTTAACTTTCCACACTAGTTTTGAATTATAACTGTGATATTCTAGTTATCTTACTGTCCTTTGACGACAGGGTTTTATAGTATATGCGCATTTCATTTCAATATCAAACATGTTCTCGTCACGATGTGGCTGGAATATTGCCGATGTGACGTTAACTATTAACTCAGTCACTCACTCATGAATGCAGTATGCAGGTAGCTTGTGTCAGATAATAGGCTTTGCTTTGCACGAGATGAGAAAGTCGTGTATTTTATAGCATAGCTTTGAATCGTGGCAGTGAAAATTCTATCACATTGCCACTTACTCTTACTGAACTCAATGTGACTCGGGAGCAAGTGACAGCCAAATCAAAATGCAATTGCCTACATGAAATTAGTGTCTGTCTTGTCTTGTATCTTAAGGAATCCAAGCATTCCTCTTAACACACAGAATCAACTTAACTTGAATAATTTTAGAATAGTAATATTTTCTGGAATCCACACCCTGTTACAACGAAACCCCTTTTCTAACAACATCGCAACAACCGCTTTGGCATGAATTCCTCCTACTGTGATGAACTGCAATGGGAAGCTACTTTGGTGACGTGATTGTCTTCTTACAATCGAAAAAGATTCTTGTTTCTTCTCCCAAATTCTTTGCCATGCTCATATCGTACTTTAGACTTTGAATTGACTTCATTTTAATAATGTCTCACATATATAAATATTGTATTTGAGGGCAGAGTGAGGTTAAACACACTTCAGTTCAGTGGCTATGCTCCGTAAAATATCCCTCTTGAAGATGTTTTGCAAACCAAAGTAATGGAAACATTATATTAAAAGCAGACCCGATCGCTGCTGGTTTCGGTCTTAATCATGATGCAACAGCGTAACTACGGTTGGAGCAGTTTAAACATCTCATATTTGTATATACAAGGGATATAAGCGTGGCGTGACTCATCTGTAGGTATATTGGTTGTGGAGACAACTGTACCATGGACACTGTCACTGTGTCGACAACCTGGCCTCTTGTCCCCCTGACACAGGAGCGTGTTCAAATGCAGGCTGCCTAACGGGGTGTGCTGGAGCTGAGTCTACAGTGGCTATCAACATTTTTTCTTAGAGTGTTCATTATACTTTCAACTTAGAAAGATCATACTTAAAGATATTCAAGATATATGTTGTAATTCTGTGATTATTTCTCTGACAAATCATTAAAATGAAATTATGTTACAAATGTACATCAGTAAATACAAACGATTCCAGAAGTCTTCTTTCAATACACCGTTTTATTGAACTATTTTCCCCAAAACTGTCAATCTTCTTGTGTGACTGTTTCCTATTATTGCTTACGCAGAAATTTGTTATTGTAAATATGTTTGGAGAGGGGTTGTATAAGTTGTATGTTGCCCCCGATCCCTTACTGTACGTGTTTAAACAATTTGAAAACTAGCAGTCCCTAGCTGTGTGCGTTGACACTACAGCTACCGTTTCTTCTTCTTCTTCTTCTACTACTACTACTACTACTACTACTACTACTACTACTACTACTACTACTACTACTACTACTACTACTACTCTGATACCTTGATTCTTACTTTGTGGAACTGTTGGAACATCCTACAACATTTGTTTATCAAAAAACAGGATGTTTCAGGGTGGAACGCTTACCTTATTGGAATAGACACCATCCATTTACCTCGCAAAGGCCTGTTGAGATGTGTGATTACAGCCTGTTGGAGAAATGCTTCTATTTCAATTTGATAGTGAATTTCCCCGTTTAATTATGGCAGTGAAAGTCCAGTCACTGGCTTTGACATAAACCTATGTGGCAGAGAGTACGAAACAACTGACGGTGAAAATCACTAGAATCCGATCCCATCAGTGACATGTAGAACATACCAGTCTTTTATCTTACTGGAAACAAACATACTAGGTGGATGACGCATAGATTTGACTTCCAGTGTATGTATAGTTTAAGGAACGACAAATACATTTTGTAGTGTTTTTATGAAAACAATTGCTATGAACTGTGTGGCAACAGTCACTGTAGCATAGCTGTTGTGGAATACAATGGAAATGTGCCTTGTGGATGTGCGGCTGGATACCACTGACAATACTGTACACACAATAATGTTGTATTGCTTATGCCGTCGTTCTATTATCCATTCTTCATTAAAATAAACAGAGGGTGGAGCCGCAGAGCCAATGACATCGCAAGTAGCGTGTCCTTGTTTACACGGCTGGAAATATGGGAACATGAATCACCACATGACCCGTAACACAAATACTTGGACATGTCACAATAATACTCACATTCCTAAAGTTACGGGACTGCTTAAATTTAGTTTCCCAGATATTACCCAGTTGTAGAAGATATGGTATATATAAATACTGAACAGATATTTGCTCATTATCTTCTGCTGTTTCTCGTCGAATTTTCTCGGAACTGGACAACGAAGGATGAAAAAAAGCTTTTGTGTTTGTAATTATCAGAAAAAAATATACGTTGTGATATTGTGTTCAGTAAAGTCTAGTTGACAATATACTGTAATATATCACTATATTTATACAGTTTGAAACCGTGTAATTAATTCTGTAACTGCAGGTCAAAGTATTATCATAGGAAAGAGGTCCACGTCTGTCAAGAACATGTTGTGGAACTTTAGTTACTTCAGTACAAAACACATGCACCGCGAGTCCACCACACCCTCAACAACCTTCGTCACATAACCTATCTATATAGCCTTCATATTTCATGTCCTTAGTAATCCTTATTATTCTGCTCAGTATGCGATCCTGGGTATTATGGAGCCAAATGCGTCCACCGTTGTGTTGCACGTCACTGCAAGATGGACTCCAGCTGTGATTTCGCAGGACGGTGTGTTGATGGATGTATGGCTGGTTATCTAGGAAAAGATTGTACACAAGGTAATAGTCTCACTATAGCAACCTTGCATCTCCCCATTCTCCTAATATAACACACACAATGCAATACTCTCACCATATCAACCTTGCATCGCGCCATTCTCCTAATATAGCACACACAAGGTAATACTCTCACCATATCAACCTTGCATCTCCCCATTCTCCTAATATAACACACGGTACTTCCATTTTAGGATGTAACGAACAACTGTCGAGTTCTCAATTTCCTTGAGTACAATTTGTGACTGCAATACAAAGGAGGCTGGAAGTCAATATTTGTTTGAGAAACATGAATATTCTGAATAATGAATCCGACAACCCAAGATGAAATGCGTGTGAAAATATTTACATTGCCTACAACAAATGTATACACGGTAAATATACACTTCCTCATATAACTCGCCATGCCTTTCAGTCTGTCCCAGAGGGCGATACGGAGAAGGATGTAACAAGAACTGCAGCTCTCAATGTAAACCGTCATCTAACACATGTGATCACGTGACTGGAAGGTGTCCCAACGGCTGTACGGCTGGTTACACGGGAGATGACTGTTTACAAAGTATGTTTCCTGTTTCCTGACATCGTACTGGCAATTCACTAGTGACTCGGTTTTTTGTTATTTGTTTCAGTTTATAAGTATCTAAATGTATCTTCATGTTCCCCATGAGTTAACGGGATTGCCTATGGTTTCTTGATTATTCGTTGTAGGTGTAGGTTCCACTGATGTAATGTCGGACAGGGGACGTAGGCAGTTGAAGCAACACACTCTCCCCCACAAACAAGTGACAGTTATCGGTGTACCCACACTTCAAAAACAAAAGACTATCCAGCTAGTGCTCTGATTACGATACATCCATTTGTTATGACGTTACACTGCGCTAGTTTTCTTGAAAAAAGGAGTAACGCGTCCATCTGCAAAATTTCGAAATTTTACACTTCCTGATAAATGCACCATTTCTTTCAGTCTGTTCTACTGGAATGTACGGAGAAGGATGTAGTAAGACCTGCAGCAACCGTCACTGTAAGCCGCCATCTAACACCTGTCATCACGTGACTGGAACGTGTCCCGACGGCTGTACAGCTGGATACAGGGGAGATGACTGTTCACAAAGTAAGTTTCTTTCTGACTGACGATGTGCTGACATTTCACTAGTTCCTAGTGAGTGGTAGTGTCATGTTATTTTAAGAATCATATAATTGTACTCATAAAATTGTACTCATTTAAATATATCAGAACCAAAGGAGTTACAGGTAGGAATGTATTTTATGATATTTGCACGAAATAGCACAAACAGCTTCCACCCTTTTCAAATTCATTCAAAGGCAAACTGTACTGCAACACAATGCCAATGCAAATAAGTTATAAGAATGGATGGAGCTCTACAGCAAGTTCTCATTATCAATAGCAAGTGTGTTTGCATGGGGTTCTTGTCCATATTTCATTAGCATGATACATGTTCAACCAGGACTCAGTTTGGAGTATTTTCAGTATTTTAATCAGTTTCATATACCAGAGATCAGAGATGACATCTGCAGAGGTACAGAGTTAACTTCCCTGAACTCAGCTTCAACTTTCATTTCAGCATGTGCGTCTGGTGTTACCTATGGAGACCGTTGTAGCAAGACCTGCAACTCCCGTCACTGTGTCAACAACATGGCCTCCTGTCCTCGCAACACAGGGGCGTGTTCAAGTGCAGGCTGCCAACCGGGCTGGGCAGGAACTGACTGCACAGGTATGTATACAGGGAATTACGACGATGTGGAGTATCTACCTGTACTGTTTGGTACGTCACGATTCGGTTTTAAGACTGTACCTGTAATTATCATGATTTTATGTCTTTATTAGTTCCAAGGCTTAACCTTATAATTTTAGGTATAACCACCTCGTACGTGCAGTGTTCACGTTGCCAACTGTGTATATAGAACCAGCCTTCCTGTTAGGCTTTACTGACTGATGTAAAATTATCACACACTTGACCGTTGCAATGCTTAGGTACCACTTTGGTTAAATCCAATGACACTTCCAATATACTGAATCTATAAGAACGTCACAGTTATATTTCCGCCTCCGGTTAATATGGAATCAGTAACCGTTACTGCAAGTGTAGCTGTAGATATGATGAAATGCAATGGAACTATGTTGGTGGATGTGAGGCTGGACACGAAGGAACACAAGATAATGTCTCCTTATGTTGCCTTTAATTCTCACGTGAAAAATTGACTAGACTAGACTTAGTATATGCACGTGTGCTGATTATCGATGTCAGTATCTGGGTTATTACTTTTGTGAATGACTCCTCTCGTCTCACCGTATTTCGGTATAGTACCTCGAGAAGAACTTTTCCCTTGGCAGATCGGGTTTGAAAACCCTTTGCCTCCCCTGGAATGTTTTTATTGGATGCATAGTCAATAAATAAATACAGAATCTTTCAATTTCTATTTTGGAAATTTATAACATCAGCATATTGCAGTTATGCATAACTCACCAACTGACCTTGTGATAAATGCGAAATAACAACCTTAAGTGTTTGATTCGCTTCGATAATTACCCCTCAGTCGAGGTGGTTAACACAGTTACCACTCGCCTGGCGGCTATTATAATGCGTGCCACTGTAACAGTATACTGTTACGGTTAATAATTTTCAGTGGCAAAAGCTATTAAAAAAATCCCCTCAAAACCAGCAAAATATAACACAGACACGTCTAAAATTTTCAATATTATGTACTGAGCAGAGGTTTCTAATACAATGCAGCTGGGTCACAAATATAATATTAACTCATCAAAATCTTGATTTGAGAGTGAGAAACAGCTATGCTGAATCTTTCACAACAAGCTTTCTTGGATGTAGGTCAAGCATTGGTGAAGAGGCAGACAGAGGTAGATAGGCCGAATAATGACACAAGCCGTGTCTGTCTCTCTCTCTCTCTCTCTCTCTGTGTGTGTGTGTGTGTGTGTGTGTGTGTGTGTGTGTGTGTGTGTGTGTGTGTGTGTTCAACACAACAACCAGCCTCATATACACAGTCACTGATTCTTGAAAGTTCGAGCTCCCACAGCACCATTAACTTAGAACTTTCTTGTTCGGCATCGTGTTTAACAACAGTCAAAGCACACTCTCATAAACAAAAGAGCGTCTAAAGGGAGGCAGCTCTAAAGTGCCACCTTAAAGGCGTGCCGCTAAAATACTATTACTGTGACACGAAATGTGACCCATAATAACTCCACCATGACGTCCTAATAATAATATGACCCATGATAAGTCTCACTCAGAACTCTAACATGATGTCCTAATAATTATCAACAATAATACAAATTACGGAAAACAATACGCTAACCTTTTTACGCACACCTGGTGTCATCACTATTTCATAGTAATTCATAAATACATGCTCTGTCACCGTATCACATGGTGAAAATCACTGGATTGTCTGGTCCAGACTACATTAGTTTACAAACAAGATCGCACAGCTGGAATAATAAAACAACTATATGCAAAAGGACTCCTCCCTTCTTAGATGTCTGCACATTGAAACTTTCATGATATTCTGCAGTAATGAAATCATTGAAATCTATTGCATAGTGCAGTTAATGTGATGAGATCATATTGTATTACGGTGGCTGCATACTAATTATCAAAAAGTCAAGACATCTCTAAATTTGGTATCATTTTGTTGAAACATGTGTCCCGAATCTAATTATGCAATACAACTAGCAAGTCACCACGGCATTTGTTTGACAAGTGACTACCCCTTATGACATCGTCTGTAAAAAGTAATATGCCAAAAACGTTCTCTTGAACCTAATTGTTTGCTGTTATTATTCAGCATGTGTTTTTGTATGAAGATATTTCAGTATTGATATGAAATAAAGCGGGAAAATAATTTTTTAAGACAGTGTTTAGGATTTGACACATTAATTATCAAGTTTAATTAACAGGTTATTTTTTAAACAAAATATTGATTCATCAATGACTAAACGATTTGACCTTTGTTTATAAAATGATATAAATATAGTAAACTCACACTTGATTAATATTCATAAATTAAAAAAGTATGTTACCACAGGGTATTATCTGCCATTATAACAGCTGTGCCCATGAATGACTTACTGTTCATTTTATATTTGAGGCTGAGTGAAAAGCCATGTCATCAGACGGGTATTGCAACCTCATCGATAGCTAAATATGGCAAGATCAAAACGACCAACATTCTGAGGTTGTGGGGTTGTTTATTTCTGAGCAGGATGTGTAAAATTCGACACCCTGTAACCATAAATAAAATAATGTAAGATAATCGCATGTAATACGAGTAAGTACATGATACATATCATATACATATAACTCCATACACGGGTTATATACATATGGATAATTACCAGATATACTGTGATAACTCAAAGTATTAATAATATTACACAAGCATATCAGAAATATATACATCTTTAGGCACTGCATAATGATAATACATACATGCAATTCAATACACACAGGATAGGTAATAATACGCAATTACGCATTGGTCATATTAATAGCATAAACATGATTCGTTGTCGCACATTCCGCGACGGTATTATACACAATTCATGTATATAATATAAGCATATACACATACCCTGTGGGTGGTGCAAATGTGTATCCCAATTCTGGCACAGCTCCAGTCTTAGGGAAGGGGACTTATCTATTGTAATTAATATTTCACACTTACAGTCAACTTTCTTAAAACACGCAACTCACATCTCACATATAAAGTGAAAGGATCGTAAAGATAGGAATATGTCAGTGATACTTATGGTTATAGCTTAGGATTGCAAGGATTAAATGCAATATTACTTTAATTAAATAAATACTAACCTTGATGAGAATGAGTGAACTGTTGCATGAGGTTAGTGAGACCTGAGAAGAGTCATGACTTGGACAAATACTTGATGTGGCCAATCTCTAAAGCTTAAGCCTTCAACTGCTTAAACTTCAGTCTTACATAATAATATTGGTAGAAGGACAGGATGAGAATAATTAAAACAATAAGATTAAAATAATATATTTACTCGAAATTACCTGTCACAAAACATGCTGTTTCTCTCTGTAGCAGACATATGCAGAACAGATTGCAATAAACTAGCATCGACAGATTTTCACACCATGTCATGTTAGAGAGTCCACTCATTAATTTCAGAGTGCAGTTTACAGTTGCCTGTCGGTAAGGAACTTTCTCAAAGGACGCGTATTGCCTTTTCACAAAAAGTAACAACTAAAGAGGCACCTGTCTCTTACACTGCACTAGGAATCATAATAATTATGGAATGTGTTGTGGACGTTCTAGGTGAGGCACGAATATCTTTAGTTCCACAGATGCGCTTAGTTGCGCCTCTTTGTCAGAAACTTCTATCTTCGATTTTCACATTTCTGAATGTGTCACCTCCATCTCCGGTTCTTAAGACATCTACAAAGTCTGAGACCTGCATCACTTCAGGTTTTCCATCAGCATAACACTGACACACTTCTGTAACACATTCACTCTCTGTAATTACCAGCATGCGCCACCCCGTATTATGGAGCCAACTGTGACCAGTCCTGTGCTGCACGTCACTGCAAGGACTATCTGGCGGTGTCATCAGAAATGACCTGCCGTCGACAGGTTCGACGTCGGGACGCTTTAAAGTCCGATGTAACTCGATTTTTGGCAGCTTTTCACGCTGCGGGTACTTGTCATGCTTCGTACATCGACCCCAGATTTGACTCTGGATCGGAAGCCCTGTGTCTTGGCTTTCACGTCATGTGCGACACATGCGGGTGCAGTCATGTTTTCCCACCACTTAAAGCCACCCAAAGCTAAGCCCCGTGCGCGTAACGGGGGCCAAAACAGCTCAGATTTGATATCACCAGGGCTTGATCTATGCATCCTGCGTTCACTAATTGTCCCATCCCGGGAGAAAGAGACGTACTGCACACATATCATACATGAAAATTCGGCCACGTGCATGAAGCACCTGGGGTTATCACGGGGTCGACATGGGGTGCCTGGTTGGGCGTCCACGCCCATTTTCCCATCTGTTATAGACCTGTAATTTTACCAAGACAAAAGCCTTACTCGGAGAGCATCTTTTAAACGTCACTCGAACGTTGAATATTCACATCCTATTGACAGGTTTCACATCGACGTGAAGCTGGTCCCCAGGGCTATCTGGTGGTAACATCAGAAGTGACAAATCTTTACCGGGTTCGACGCCGGGGCGCTTTTAAGCCCGATTTATCCCGATTTATGGCAATTTTTTCACGCTGTAGGTACTTGTCATGTTTCGTACATCGACCCCAGGGTTTTGTCTTCGACATGGGTCGGAAGCCCTGTGTCTTGACTTTCGCGTCATGTGCGACACGTGTGGCTGCCGTTATGTTTTCCCACCCTTAAAGCCACCCAAAGCCAAAGCCTGTGCGTGCGGCGGGATGCAAAACAGCTTATTTGATATCACGCGAGTGAGTGAGTGAGTGAGTGAGTGAGTGAGTGAGTGAGTGAGTGAGTGAGTGAGTGAGTGAGTGAGTGAGTGAGTGAGTGAGTGAGTGAGTGAGTGAGTGAGTGAGTGAGTGAGTGAGTGAGTGAGTGAGTGAGTGAGTGAGTGAGTGAGTGATTAAACATACCTACACATACACTTACGAATTGAAAGCCAGAACTGCCCATTAGCTTTTGGTGTCAGGTGTACGCCGTCCTTGGCTAGCAGCGCAGGTCCCATCTTCATGTGCTGGCTGTGTTCCCAAAGGGTGGCATCCAGACGGCGTCGCAACATCTTCTTCAAGCGCCGGTTCGCCTCCTCCACCTTCCGCTTGTAGGCAGAGACCGTCATGTTCCTTGGTTTTACCCTCGGAAACAGACTCCCTATCACCGCCCTGGAGCCTGGCCGTTTCCACCGAAGGTAGTCCAGAAGATCCAGCAGGTCTTCGACCAGGTCCCGAGGATCAGTAGAGGCCGACACGTCGTTCTCTCCCACTTGAAAGAACACAATGCCCTGAAAAGCTGCATCAAGGGCATCCACCTCAGCTTTCATCCGAGCGACGGTCGCCCCTCCGATCCCACGCACGGTAGTGAGGATGCCATGTGGAGGGGGACAGACTTGAACAAGTCGCCGCACGAAACTATGCCCCAGGATGGCAAAGTGCAGTGGCTTTGAAACAGGAGCTTCAAAAAGTGCGCAGGCCATGACTTGAATGAAGTTAGTCTTCAAAAACGATTTCTGACAATGAGTTGTGTCAAATAGTATCAGCACAAGTGCCGTGATGCTCGTATCTGACTGCTAAGTATATATAGCCTGGGTCATTGATACGTGTTTGTACTGAGCTCTGCATTGAACTCACGGGATCAATCGTTCATGGATTAAGACCTGTTGTTAGCTTAAGCCTGACACGACTCACTCATCTCGTTCAGTTATGGGATAAAACAACGAGTCAATGATTGGTGTTTTCAGTCGTAATTGCCGCCACTTTGGTTGGCTTCTCACTCAGAAACTCACGGATTAGGCATTACCATCAAAGCATCAGAGCCAAGCTTGTGTGTCCCACCCCGACAAGTGCTTCTGCAAACATGACACCAGTCACGGCACAATTCCAGACAATGTAGTGATGTGATGTGATTGTGTTTGTCTTGTGTGAGGGTGACCTGTAGTAACGCTAAGAATCACAAAGGCAGTGTCTTCGCTTTCTCTCCAGCTGGAATTAAAGACAATGCCAAGGCTACATTTCCATACAACATCAAACAACTTCCATGCAACATCAAATTATCGGGAGTACGGATCACACCAGCTGGAACTAAAGACAATACCAAGGCTACATTTCCATGCAACATCAAACTATCGGCAAACATGGAAACCCGGCACTAAGCATCACACCAGCTGGAACTAAAGACAATGCCAAGGCTACATTTCCATACAACATCAAACAACTTCCATGCAACATCAAACTATCGGGAGTACGGATCACACCAGCTGGAACTAAAGACAATGCCAAGGCTACATTTCCATACAACATCAAACAACTTCCATGCAACATCAAACTATCGGGAGTACGGATCACACCAGCTGGAACTAAAGACAATGCCAAGGCTACATTTCCATGCAACATCAAACTATCGGCAAACATGGAAACCCGGTACTAAGCATCACACCAGCTGGAATTAAAGACAATACCAAGGCTACATTTCCATACAACATCAAACAACTTCCATGCAACATCAAACTATCGGGAGTACGGATCACACCAGCTGGAACTAAAGACAATACCAAGGCTACATTTCCATACAACATCAAACAACTTCCATGCAACATCAAACTATCGGGAGTACGGATCACACCAGCTGGAATTAAAGACAATTTTTCCGGGCCAGTTTGTAGGCATTGAAAATATGGCAACTTCACCCGGTAACATATTATCAATGCCTCGGCCGAACGACTGATTTTGTAGACCTTGATGCAAGTATACCATTTCACTTGGGTCAAGGGTTACATCATCTACCCTTTTCCACCTACTTTGTTTGTTTCGCGCTTTTAGTTTTTTATTAGTGGTGTTAGGTGTTTTTGTTTTGAGTTGGTAATGTTTGAGTTTCGTAGTCACCTTCTCTCACTCTTGGTAATTTTTTCACGTTAATTTAATGTTTTTGGGTTGGGGTTAAGTGGTTTAGGCGGTGTTACTTTTGTCCTTTTAGTTTGGCATTTATCTCCAGTTTTACGTTCTGTCATTGTCAGTGTTTATTATTCAGTTATACGCACCGCGGTATTCATGGTTTTAGCTTTAAATTTATGTCATTTAGGTTTGGGTTAGCGGATTAGTTTTAACATTGTCGGTATTGATGATTTTAGCTTTAAGGTTATGTCATTTAGGTTAATTCGGAATGGGTTAGTGATTTGGTGTAGAGAGAAGGACGTGGACTTTCCGTTTTAATTTTATGTTACTTTGATTGGAGGTTAATGGTTTGGATTAGAAGGGAACAGCGTTAGGTTGTTCTGTTAATTTAGCATGCACCATGATAACCATAGCTCACGAATTATTGAATACCCATACAATTGCCGTACATAATGGACAGATACCTCAAATATGTTAACACAAATGTATCATACAAATCATGAAACCTGGAAGGATACAACTTTCATTCCAAAGTCTGATTGCTGTGAAGGCACACTTGAGTCGACGTAGGAAGGAGGTCGTGGTTCTTCAAGTACTGTTGGCAGTTGAGCTGCTACACGTGAACAACACACACTACGCTTTACATCAACATGCATAACAAAACGTCAATGTCCGTCTGGCATGTCATGCCGTCGCATCTACCCATCAAGTAGATGTCTCACGTAGCTGTAGACACTACAGCAATAAACCGCTCATTTCCCATATGCCACACCTTAGGGAATCGCAAAGATTTGACACGGCAAATCATGAACAAGTACCACCAAATCGACCTAGAGTCTCCTGTCAAGACTCGAACGGGTGTGCCTGCGCCAGCTACCGTTTCACCATCATCGGCACTCCTCTCGGGATCGACCCTCGCCTGCTATGCAACACCAGCATGTCGATCTGCTTCCGACACTATCACCCATCTCTAGGCAAAAGTCAGCAGAGTCTACACTTGCTCACGGGCAAATCAAGACTCGAACGGGTTTGCCTGCGCCAGCTACCGTTTCACCATCATCGACTCTCCTCTCGGGATCGTCCCCTCGCCTGCTATGCAACACCAGTATGTCGATCTGCTTCCGACACTATCACCCATCTCTAGGCAAAAGTCAGCAGAGTCTACACTTGCTCACGGGCAAATCAAGACTCGAACGGGTTTGCCTGCGCCAGCTACCGTTTCACCATCATCGACTCTCCTCTCGGGATCGTCCCCTCGCCTGCTATGCAACACCAGCATATCGTTCTGCTTCTCGCAAACTCGCCATTGAGCCCCCTGTCAAGACTCGATAGTTTTCCGTTTTGCTACACCATGGCCGCTTTTAGATCGAGCGTCTTCGGCAGAACGAATGATGAATAGTATGAACAACGTCGCGCGCCGTTGCTCACGCTAACCACCACGTCAACCAAGTGCTTGATCATGGTGGAGGTCGGAATTATCCCCCTATGCACAACCTTGATACTTTCCAACCTCCGTGGGCAGACGTAGAGGGCAGCGTCGCAATTTCCGCATCGCCGTTCCGTTCCCGTCCCGTCTACGTTCGTGCCCGGGGAACGTAGGCATTTTCCGAGCAGTGGCCAAGCTGGCTCGGGTTCCCCTTGTGTAGAAAAGTACGTAAATACGTTGGATAGTTAAACTTTCACCTGACGATAGTACACATTTTAAAAAGTTTAGATTTACTTTATTTGAAAAGATAGAGCAACGAAATTTTGCATGTACCTCCGCCATTAAATGGGCTTTCTGGCAATACCATCCAATTTGACATCTGACTTTTAGAAAAGAAGTTACATAGTATTTTTTTAAAAAGTACAGTAAAAAACGACTATTTTTTCGAACAAATTGTGCAATATACTTTACAATTTTCAGAATAGATGAAATCTGCTTACACCATTGTTGCCGTCACCAGAAGAGCTTTCTAATGATACCAAAAAATGTATGCTACAGACTAGAGTGCTGCAGTTAGAAGCAAAAAAGACGCAATAAGGCAACACGAGAGCAAATGCGCCATTGAAAGGCCGTAGACGCGAAAAGCGGCGGTATATACGGACGTGTGTAGCCTCTCCAAAAACCATTGTATATGTACATGTGATACGTCGTTAGAAGCAGATTTGAAAGGGCATTCATACGCATTATGGACATTTAGGAACGAGAAAACGATATAAAAATTATCAACGAAATTAACTTCCGATTACCGATCCGTTGACACGGAAATAGCATGCGGCAGTACATGCGGACAGCTATACACAACATTGCAGACGTGCATGTTATACATCGCTAGAAACCCCATGGAAAGACCTTTCAAATGAATCATAGATATAAGAAATCCAATGAGGGATAACGAAATTAGGACGAAAGCCTACTTCCGCTACCGGCGCCGTTGCGACGGAACGGACAAGCGGCATTACCTACGGACATGCCTAGCATCTTTGCTCAACGTCGCACATGCACATGCCATACACCACCAGAAGCCAATTGAAATGCTCTTTCTAATGAATATAAGATACTGAAAGTCGCATCAGACATGTACACATGATTAACCAAGAAATAACGCACCGATGGTGTTGGCGACGCACGGGACACGCGGCATGACACGCAGACGTATGTACCTTGACATGCCAGTGCACATGGGCTTGTCTTACATCGTCTTGAAGCCCATTTGCATGGGCTTTCACATGCACTGTAGATGTTAGCGATCTTCGAAAGGAGAGAGATATTATAAGGGGTTATTGGTGGGGTCGACATGAGTCGGCGACGGAAGTCAAGCCGGATAGAAAAGCGGCACTATATGCAGACGGTTGCAGCTGTGCACAGCATTGCAGACGTGCATGTTATGCATCGCCAGAAACCCCATGAAGAGACCTTTCAAATGAATCATAGATATTAGAAATCCAATGAGGGATAACGAAATTAGAACGAAAGTCTACTTCCGCTACCGGCGCCGTTGCGACGGAACGGACAAGCGGCATTACCTACGGACATGCCTAGCATCTTTGCTCAACGTCGCACATGCACATGCCATACACCACCAGAAGCCAATTGAAATGCTCTTTCTAATGAATATAAGATACTGAAAGTCGCATCAGACATGTACACAGGATTAACCAAGAAATAACGCACCGATGGTGTTGGCGACGCACGGGACACGCGGCATGACACGCAGACGTATGTAGCTTGCCATGCCAGTGCACATGGGCATGTCGTACATCGTCTTGAAGCCCATTTGCATGGGCTTTCACATGCACTGTAGATGTTAGCGATCTTCGAAAGGAGAGAGATATTATAAGGGGTTATTGGTGGGGTCGACATGAGTCGGCGACGGAAGTCAAGCCGGATAGAAAAGCGGCACTATATGCAGACGGTTGCAGCTGTGCACAGCATTGCAGACGTGCATGTTATGCATCGCCAGAAACCCCATGAAGAGACCTTTCAGATGAATCATAGATATTAGAAATCCAATGAGGGATAACGAAATTAGGACGAAAGTCTACTTCCGCTACCGGCGCCGTTGCGACGGAACGGACAAGCGGCATTACCTACGGACATGCCTAGCATCTTTGCTCAACGTCGCACATGCACATGCCATACACCACCAGAAGCCAATTGAAATGCTCTTTCTAATGAATATAAGATACTGAAAGTCGCATCAGACATGTACACAGGATTAACCAAGAAATAACGCACCGATGGTGTTGGCGACGCACGGGACACGCGGCATGACACGCAGACGTATGTAGCTTGCCATGCCAGTGCACATGGGCTTGTCTTACATCGTCTTGAAGCCCATTTGCATGGGCTTTCACATGCACTGTAGATGTTAGCGATCTTCGAAAGGAGAGAGATATTATAAGGGGTTATTGGTGGGGTCGACATGAGTCGGCGACGGAAGTCAAGCCGGATAGAAAAGCGGCACTATATGCAGACGGTTGCAGCTGTGCACAGCATTGCAGGCGTGCATGTTATGCATCGCCAGAAACCCCATGAAGAGACCTTTCAGATGAATCATAGATATTAGAAATCCAATGAGGGATAACGAAATTAGAACGAGAGTCTACTTCCGCTACCGGCGCCGTTGCGACGGAACGGACAAGCGGCATTACCTACGGACATGCCTAGCATCTTTGCTCAACGTCGCACATGCACATGCCATACACCACCAGAAGCCAATTGAAATGCTCTTTCTAATGAATATAAGATACTGAAAGTCGCATCAGACATGTACACATGATTAACCAAGAAATAACGCACCGATGGTGTTGGCGACGCACGGGACACGCGGCATGACACGCAGACGTATGTACCTTGACATGCCAGTGCACATGGGCTTGTCTTACATCGTCTTGAAGCCCATTTGCATGGGCTTTCACATGCACTGTAGATGTTAGCGATCTTCGAAAGGAGAGAGATATTATAAGGGGTTATTGGTGGGGTCGACATGAGTCGGCGACGGAAGTCAAGCCGGATAGAAAAGCGGCACTATATGCAGACGGTTGCAGCTGTGCACAGCATTGCAGACGTGCATGTTATGCATCGCCAGAAACCCCATGAAGAGACCTTTCAGATGAATCTTAGATATTAGAAATCCAATGAGGGATAACGAAATTAGAACGAAAGTCTACTTCCGCTACCGGCGCCGTTGCGACGGAACGGACAAGCGGCATTACCTACGGACATGCCTAGCATCTTTGCTCAACGTCGCACATGCACATGCCATACACCACCAGAAGCGAATTGAAATGGTCTTTCTAATGAATATAAGATACTGAAAGTCGCATCAGACATGTACACATGATTAACCAAGAAATAACGCACTGATGGTGTTGGCGACGCACGGGACACGCGGCATGACACGCAGACGTATGTAGGTTGCCATGCCAGTGCACATGGGCTTGTCTTACATCGTCTTGAAGCCCATTTGCATGGGCTTTCACATGCACTGTAGATGTTAGCGATCTTCGAAAGGAGAGAGATATTATAAGGGGTTATTGGTGGGGTCGACATGAGTCGGCGACGGAAGTCAAGCCGGATAGAAAAGCGGCACTATATGCAGACGGTTGCAGCTGTGCACAGCATTGCAGGCGTGCATGTTATGCATCGCCAGAAACCCCATGAAGAGACCTTTCAGATGAATCATAGATATTAGAAATCCAATGAGGGATAACGAAATTAGAACGAGAGTCTACTTCCGCTACCGGCGCCGTTGCGACGGAACGGACAAACGGCATTACCTACGGACATGCCTAGCATCTTTGCTCAACGTCGCACATGCACATGCCATACACCACCAGAAGCCAATTGAAATGCTCTTTCTAATGAATATAAGATACTGAAAGTCGCATCAGACATGTACACATGATTAACCAAGAAATAACGCACTGATGGTGTTGGCGACGCACGGGACACGCGGCATGACACGCAGACGTATGTAGCTTGCCATGCCAGTGCACATGGGCTTGTCTTACATCGTCTTGAAGCCCATTTGCATGGGCTTTCACATGCACTGTAGATGTTAGCGATCTTCGAAAGGAGAGAGATATTATAAGGGGTTATTGGTGGGGTCGACATGAGTCGGCGACGGAAGTCAAGCCGGATAGAAAAGCGGCACTATATGCAGACGGTTGCAGCTGTGCACAGCATTGCAGACGTGCATGTTATGCATCGCCAGAAACCCCATAAAGAGACCTTTCAAATGAATCATAGATATTAGAAATCCAATGAGGGATAACGAAATTAGAACGAGAGTCTACTTCCGCTACCGGCGCCGTTGCGACGGAACGGACAAGCGGCATTACCTACGGACATGCCTAGCATCTTTGCTCAACGTCGCACATGCACATGCCATACACCACCAGAAGCCAATTGAAATGCTCTTTCTAATGAATATAAGATACTGAAAGTCGCATCAGACATGTACACATGATTAACCAAGAAATAACGCACTGATGGTGTTGGCGACGCACGGGACACGCGGCATGACACGCAGACGTATGTAGCTTGCCATGCCAGTGCACATGGGCTTGTCTTACATCGTCTTGAAGCCCATTTGCATGGGCTTTCACATGCACTGTAGATGTTAGCGATCTTCGAAAGGAGAGAGATATTATAAGGGGTTATTGGTGGGGTCGACATGAGTCGGCGACGGAAGTCAAGCCGGATAGAAAAGCGGCACTATATGCAGACGGTTGCAGCTGTGCACAGCATTGCAGACGTGCATGTTATGCATCGCCAGAAACCCCATAAAGAGACCTTTCAAATGAATCATAGATATTAGAAATCCAATGAGGGATAACGAAATTAGAACGAGAGTCTACTTCCGCTACCGGCGCCGTTGCGACGGAACGGACAAGCGGCATTACCTACGGACATGCCTAGCATCTTTGCTCAACGTCGCACATGCACATGCCATACACCACCAGAAGCGAACTGAAATGCTCTTTCTAATGAATATAAGATACTGAAAGTCGCATCAGACATGTACACAGGATTAACCAAGAAATAACGCACTGATGGTGTTGGCGACGCACGGGACACGCGGCATGACACGCAGGCGTATGTAGCTTGACATGCCAGTGCACATGGGCATGTCGTACATCGTCTTGAAGCCCATTTGCATGGGCTTTCACATGCACTATAGATGTTAGGGATCTTCGAAAGGAGAGAGATATTATAAGGAGTTATTGGTGGGGTCGACATGAGTCGGCGGCGGAAGTCAAGCCGGATAGAAAAGCGGTACTATATGCAGACGGTTGCAGCTGTGCACAGCATTGCAGACGTGCATGTTATGCATCGCCAGAAACCCCATGAAGAGACCTTTCAAATGAATCATAGATATTAGAAATCCAATGAGGGATAACGAAATTAGAACGAAAGTCTACTTCCGCTACCGGCGCCGCTGCGACGGAACGGACAAGCGGCATCACCTACGGACATGCCTAGCATCTTTGGTAGAAAGAAAATATAGCTGAAAAAGATATAGTATGTTAGATATATAAAGAATTGTATGTTTGAACGAAATATATCATGAAATAGACTTTTGCGAAACCACATGAACGAAACATTGCATTGCATTTGAAATTTGACTTATGTAGCGCAGAATGGATATAGAAAAATATATCTGAAAAAGACATAACACATTAGATACATAAAGAATTGTATAACTGAACCAAATACATTTTGAGCTATTTGTGTTAACCAGCACTCACCACGTGGAGGTTGCTCATTTAAGAGTGCCTTCAAGGGGTTGGGGCTGGGGCTGGAGCTGGCTGGAGGAATCTGTTGGAACTGACGCCGATGCAGATTCCTCAGCGTTTGATGTACCCGCTGCTTGTTGGATAACATCTTGCACAAAAGCACACTCACTAGCAGCCTGTAAGGGAGTCTTCTTAGCGTAGTACCTACTGACAGTCTTTTGGCCATGTGCAAGATAGTCACTGGCCATCTTACGTTTTGCAGCATCATCGGGATGCTGCCTTGCCACTTCAGTCTCCAAAGCTTTCCGAACATCCGTGGCCGTAAATGTCCTCCGTTCGTTTTCGAAGTTGGGTTTAAGGAAACCTCTTGTCCTCTGATAGCGGGCCAACTCGAGACACATATTCCCCACTTCAGTGCCGTCCACTCTCCTGAAGAAAGGCGATTTGTCCGGTAGAGCATCTTCAGGCATGTCACCACGTACATATTGACGGTAATCCCTGAACATGTCGTAATCCTCTTTGGACAAGCTTAGGGTGACCAGGAAGCTCATGGACGTCTTGTGGTCCATGAAAGAAAGTTGGTACCTCCCGGCAACACACCGTGCCTTATTGAAATCTGCCAACTTCATACACGACGGCACTGAAGGTCTTTGGGCATGTCCAAGTTGAATTATCCCACAAGACAAGTACCGCATCACCAGGCGCTGATCGTCCTCAGATGGAAGTTGATCTGCCTTGGCCCGGTCCAGGATGTCCCTCACCTCTTGTCTGGTTGCAGGATCGGTGTACCCCTTTTGAACAACGGAAATGGGCGGCGGTTGTTTGGTTTCATCTCTGAATTCTGTAACAGATTTACGGACCTCTTCGCGTTTATACTGGCTAGAGACACCTGTGTATGAACAATGCGTAGCACTTGTAAACCTACGCAAATTATCGAAAACCCTTGGGGACATTTGAACGTACGTTTGGCAGTAGCTGAGAAAGGATTTGACAGCTGACATGTAATTTTTAATGCCACCTGCAGATACCCCATTTTGTGAAAGGACCGTGTTAAAATAATGAATTTCATCTACATGCTCAAATATATCAAAGTTGATACAAGCCATATTACTATTTGGGAAAACATGTTTTTGGATATAATAGAAAAACTTAGAAACGCGGCGACACGTGTCACCAGCATTACGCCCTGCTTTTTTAAGAATATTGGTTAAATATTGATAAAACCCTGAAAGTGTCGGCTCACTTTCAGGGAACCTATCGTATAAGCCAGTGTTTGTAAGATTAGCCCTGACTGTGTTTTGTTTGTAATTATACCGAGTACCACTTCTGGTAGACCCAGTTAAACCAGCACTGGTACTCGGCAATGGATTACTAGTTGAAGGAGAGGCTGCAGATGCGTCCTCTCCTTGAATTGTGTGGCCAAAGTGTTTAAGTACCCTGATGTAATCAGGGATTTGATTTTTGTTGACACTGTATGTGCCACAAAATGCCAGTAGAGCCGACATTGACACCAGCTGTGTAGCAGTATAGGACTCGCTACGGCGGCGATTTTGGGCGTGTATGGCGTGTAGACCAGGAGTAGAGCTACCAGGATAACATTGCTTTAAATGCGCGATGCCTTTGTAATATGTTTTACACTTTTGACAAACGACCGAAATGTTTGTGGAAGGCATACTTGATGATAGTGCTGGGACACTTACTTTCTGGGAATGATTGGTCTGGATGTCACAGTCTTGAACAAATTAAGAAATAAACTGCTTATACGATATGTCTATTTAGGGAATAAACCTAGTAATGTTGAGTATCAGTTTGATAAAGTGAGCAACGTAAATGACTGAAAAATGCAGAAATTAAGAACAAACGAGAAGAAATAAAAGTAAAGTTCACTTGCCAATGGTGATTGCCAGCGCTGACTGGTAGTGATCCACTAAGACACTTGGTCTGTGATGATGAAATTGCAGTGACATGCATTCCCTTATATTACCATGTCGCGGTCAGACAACCAATGGGATGGTTTAGATGAAGTTCACGTGGCCAAGCCGGATGTTTCTACGGGGGAGGAGGAAACTGGAAATTGTCCATCTCCATTCCATGCGTGATGTCCATTTGGAGGGGCAAGAGCATGCCAAAAGGTGTGAATTGCACATGCCAAAGGAATTTTATACGCAAAGTTGAAGTCAGTGGGGCGACGAGGTTTAAAATCACAAAATAGCGGCATGTCAAAAGGAAGTGACCCAAGCTGAGTGATTATAACCATAAGAGAGCAAGGCAGGTGACGAAATTACAATTGCTGATAAATAGCATCTCCAGGGTACGAAGATGTGAACACAGACGAGTGATATGCAGCTAATCACGTAGTAATTAAGTTTACAGGAAGGTAGAGAAGAACGTGTACTCGTAGTATATACAATCAGTCCATGCGGACAGATCTGAAAGAAGTTATGAAAATAATGATGATAAGGAGTTGCGAACGCAACTCAGTAACTAAGTGGCCAGACAGAGGCGGCCTTTGTGATAAGTTACAGTTGTCAGAGCATGGCGCCATCTTGTCTGTTTGATGCGCGTCGTTACATAAGGGAACGTTTATTCGAATGCACACTATACCTTGGCACATCCACATTGTCAAGGTATTACCGACCCCTTTTACACCATTGGTTTCTGATGCTGAAGTAACAGCTGAGGAAAGATGCGTGCCAGATCCCCAATTCTACCAGCCACACGCACAAGTACAGTTACATAATGCCGCGCATTCCTTGATTAAAAGACGTTCCTTGAATGCATATTATAACCTGGCATAGACGCACTTTCAAGGGCTTTCAGGTGCGTTTGAAACATTAAATGTTGGATGATTGATCGTGAAATTATAGGTGCCGTAACACTGACGGGAGACGTGCGCCAGACCCCCGACTTTATCCGCCATCAGCGGTTGCATAATGACGCGCATGGCTTGACTGTCTGAGGTGACACGAATATACGTCACACCTTGGCACAACCGCACTTTCAAGGGCTTTCCGATGCATTTTAAATCTTTCATTTTGGATGAAGGATAATGAAATAATAGCTGGCGGAAGGTACGCGCCAGATCTCCGTTTTTACCTACCAGTCGCACAAGAACAGTTACGTAATGACGCGCATTGCCTGATTATCTCATGTTGCTCGAACGCCCGTTATAATTTGGCAGAGCCACACTTTCAAGGGCTTTCAGATGCATGTTAAACATTAAATTTTGGATGGTGGATCGTGAAATTATAGCTGCCGTAACACTGACGGGAGACGAGCGCCGGATCCCCGACTACTTTACCCGCCATTGGCGCAAATGCATTTACATAATGGCGCGCATTGCTTGACTCTCAGACGCGACTCGAATGCACATTACACCTTGGCAGAACCGCACTTTCAAGGGCTTTCCATCACCGTAAAAGTTTATATATTAAGACCACAGGCGTTGCTTCTATGGCTTTATTCCAGTTCGTTGCAACTTTAGCTCTGTCACGTATATTGATTCCTGTGTAGAGCGAATGTCTAATGTTGCACACCAGCATGTTGCACATTTCCAGAATCCCACATGAATCCCCTTGCAAATGCTTTGTAGTTGTAAATATTAACGACGCCGGTATAGCCGGTGAACAGATTCATGTAAATTCCGCCAATCTATATCACCTGCGGTATTTGTTGCATTTCGCACATGAATACCCATGTAGCTCCACCACTAAATGCGCAACGTGTGCGTTTTATACACTGTCTGACACACGCTTTAACTGGCTTTCAAACGCAGTATAGAAATGCATTTTCTAAGGTGAATCGTAAGAGTGGTTGCCATTAGATCATGACCGGACTATGGTGGCATGATGACTACTGTGATATAGAAGAATTGAAGTTCAACAAAATTACACAAACCATCATGTCGGAGATTCAATCTGGAATGGTTACCAGGGGCACCATTAGAATCACGTTTGCATTTTTGGAGAGAGCGTTGGATCGGGTTTCCAACCATGTATAACATGCATAGATATCACAAAGTAAAAGGCTTCCAAAATACAATGGCGCGAGCGACTTCCACCGGAGGCTGGGTGGAAGAAAAGTCTTCCACCGAGACTCCTGTGGAAGAAATTCAGAAGGCCTAAAATCACGGAAACCTTAATTGCTGGGCTATAAATTTGCCAAAAAAGAAACGGAAAAATTCTACGTGACGCGCAAGGGTCCCGCTATCCAATGACGTGCAGGATGCGCGTGTAAGGCGGCGAATGCAGCTCCCAAGGGAGCCGTGCTGCAATAGGTGATACAATCTGGGTGGCATTGTTCCCCTGTTTACATTGTCGTCGGGTTGATTACAAGTATATCTAGCAACGTGTACCATATCACCCATATTTACAGTGAAAGACATTCTGCAATAAAATGTTAGTGAACACATCATATAAGGTGACTTTCGGTTGGAGTTTTCAATTTGTATTCCGCTTACATACCTGATGCTAATCACCGGAATGTCTGGACCAGACTCGCGTATTTATGTCGTACAGCTGGAAAGTTGCTGAGAATATCACTGAACAACAACAAACAACAAACCAAAACCAGTAAGCAATTCAAAAGTGGCACAAATGGCCATACTTTGGTTGTTGAACCATCACTGTGTCCAAGAGCGTTCGTATCGGTGGCCCTGGTTGGTAGTTCAGGATAGTGGACAGGAGAAGATAAAAAGGCAGGTGTTGAATTGACGACAACAGAAGCCAGTTTATTGTTGTTGGTGAACAATGGTCGAAATGGGGCGAATGACTGTAATCACGTCTCACATGGAACTTTGATCTCCGTCAATTGTCTTTGGCTGGTATTGGACCGTGTTGGTTCTTCTTGCTTTTAGATTACAATGAGATGACATTGTGGGTTGAATATTGAAGGAAATAGCTTATTACTGAAATATAATTACAATAGTTTTGCATTATATGTGGTGATTTTCACGCAGCAGTATGTTCCAGCAGGGATACTCTACAACAGGGATAGGGCACTCACTTGCTTTCTTTACCATTTGTGCTAATTAAGGCGTGTTATGTCATGCTCCAACGCACAGAGTGACTTGGCTCGTTCCCAGCGCAATTCAACTGTGTTTAACAGTTTATTGCATCGGTCGGATTACAATGAACGAATGAATTACAGTAAGAATTATGAACAAGAATTATATGTGAATGAATGAAGGAAAAAAGAAAAAGAATAAAAGAAAGAAATACACATGTGAATGAATGAAAGAATAAACATAACACCACGGCCAACCTTCCCAGGCGTTTAAGAACGGAAAAGTATCGCTGGATGTGTTAACATCAGCTATCCTTTTTCAAAAAATCTACTTTGAGACATTTGTGTTTACGTTAATCATTAATTCAGATATGTTATTGCATGTGGGGAATGGCATGGACATTAACAAAATGTTAACTGACACTGTCACACACACCTCAAACACAGGATGTTTAAAGCTATCACAAAGCGTTGTAAACACCTTTCCAGTTTGGTCAAATAATAAGATCAACAGGAAAGAAAGAAGTTATAGAACCATAACCCTCAAGCATCACAAGCATCAATGGCGGATCAGATCAGGTCAGATTTTTCACACACATCACATACACCCTAACAATAGTTTTAAAATCATAAAGCCATCACTATTACTTGCAAACACCTTTCAATTGATGGTATATTCCCCTCATAAAAATTAAAGGTGTAATTGAAAGAAGTTTAGAATGATATCTAGAAACACTCAAACAACGCAGTGTAGTATTTCAATGCCTGATCACATCAAATCAGAGATATGTCACATTTTCACACATCTCAAATACACCCTGTTCTTTTGGATTATGAAACTATCACTATTACTTGCAAATACCTGGCAACTAAAAGTATGGTTAACTTCTAAAATGTAAACGAATGTGTGAATGAAGGTTTTATCGACACAATTTGATCAGCGAATCGACAATGGACGCCACTGAGCTATAACATACCGACTTGAAACATTACTACAAATGTACTGTCCTAATACTGACACTAATAACAATTATTGATTGAAATTGAAGTGACAAAAATAGTTAACTTATCTTCTACATGTAGGGTTTCAGTTGTCGCAACACTCAGCGAATCGATCAGCCGTTGAAAATAAACTGGGCTCAATCTTAAATACTAAGCTGCCGCCATATCGGCTACACTTGTTACGTAACCACCCGCGGCAAACGTTCAGGGAGGAGTTTCCTCTTCCTCTGTATATAGTCTCCCTGGTTCTAGTAATGTGGCGTGGTCTGTAAATAATCGAGTCTGGAACAGATAACCCAGTGATCAAAAGCATGATCATCGATGAGTTGTGATGAAATGTGTCAGCTACGTTAACGAGAATGACCACCCTATCCCGTTAGTCGCCTCTTACAACTAGCATTGGTTGCCAAAGACCAATCCAAACCGCATCTTCACGAGCCCTGAATAGTAATGACTGCAGACCAAACTGTCATTGTTGACGATGTAGCCTAAAGCTGGGTTCAGCTTAACCCAATATGATATGTTAGTTCTGGAATTCTTTCCCAGTTTCTTTGTCGAGCATCACCACTAGAAGCTATATATGTAGTTATGCGTATCTGTGGAATACATGTAGTATAATAAGTGTAATCTAACAACACTGTTGTGTTCACGTGTGAGAATAAAATTATATTTTAGCTCTACCTCAATAAGCGATCCTTTAACAGGCGTATGGTAACTTCCCCCGAACTTAATGTGTTTACTAATACTTTTCTCTAGAAATGTTGCTCCTGCTTCAGAAACTCCTGGGTTCCATGGTTAACGAAATATCTCTGCCAGTTGTTAGGCTACATCATAATTTGAGTTTGCAACTAAAAATGTTGAAATTCTTTTAATTTTAGACTGAGAAACAGGAACATGACAAAGACCTTGCCACTCAGTGTAGCAATGTATACATCCTCAGTACATGTGGCGTGAACCATTTTAACATGACTAACTGTACACTTCATAACACTCTATGAATTCCAGTCTGCGACCCTGGGATGTACGGAGAAGGATGCAGCAAGACCTGCAACAACCGTCACTGTAAGACGCCATCTAACACATGTGATCACGTGACTGGACGGTGTCCCGACGGCTGTATCAGTGGATTCAATGGAGATGACTGTTTACAAAGTATGATGACTGTTTACAAATACTGCTGAGTGCGGTAGTATACAACAAACCATCGCCTGAATGATAACCATGTTCGTAATTGATTAGATAGACTAGTTCAAAATTAGTTCGATGTTCTTATTTCTCTTCAGACTGTCCAGAAGGCTATTATGGAACTGCATGTTCCCTCAGTTGTGAAGGCAGACATTGTAGCAGCACCTCCTGTCCTGCTGATGGGGCCTGCGGCGCTGACTGTGAGGCGGGATGGACACTGCAGAGTTGCACACAAGGTACTTTGATCAATATTTCCTGAACAATCGCTGTCATTATGGTGACATAACCACCCCGCCACAAACTATCGAATCAAACTTAAAAAGTAATGCAACTGAAGGTCGGAGCTGAAGATGAAGTTAAATGTCCACAAAAAAATTATCAATCAACCAAAATTATCTTGCTCTGTAGTTTCAACACACTTTGACCTTGACACGAATGCCTTTAACGCATTAAAATTTGCAGAAACAACAACAAAAGAATATGAAAAACATTTAATGGAAATATTTATAAGTGAACCGTTCTTGAGAAATCTAGGGACAATCTTTACATGCAGTTAAACATGTTGAAATCTTCAAAGTGTCTCCATGACCTTAATCATTATTTGAAAGTCACCATAATCGACCGTTCTTACACCTTCTCCAGATAAGGCTTGATGTCAGATATGAAGAAAGTCCAGTTACTGGTTCGTGGGATATTTCGCTAACAATCTTAACATGCTGGTTAACATGTCGCTGTGACAAAAAACATAAGTGAAGGTCAGAAAAAATCGACTGGTCCCTGCGCCTTCCCTAGACAAAGCTTGGTGTTGAATATTAAAAAAGACCAGTGAACGGTTCTTGAGACATCTCGCTGATAAGGGTAAAACGTTAAAGTCCCCTTGTGAACTTGATACGAAGATAAAGGTCACCAAACCTAGCATCATCAAACATACAAATATTTTCAAGACTCACTTTCACCTTGACACGCATGCCTTAATGCATGAAATACATGTATTAAAAAACAACAACAAAAGAAATTGAAAAACATTCAATGGCAATATTTAAGGTCTATGCAGAAAATCCAGTGAACAGTTCTTTGGACATCTAGGTGACAATGTGTACATGCAGTTAAATATATTGAAATCTTTAAATTGTCGCCATGACCTTGAACAATCGACCGGTCCTGCACCTTCCCCAGATAAGGCTTGACGTCAAATATGAAGAAAGTCCAGTTACTGGTTTTTGAGATATTTCGCTAACAATCTTAACATGCAGGTTAACATGTCAATGTGACATGAAAAGAATAATTAAGTTAAGGTCACAACAAATCGACTGGTCTCTACCACTCCCCTAGACAAAGTGTAGTGTTGAATATGAAGAAAGACCAGGGAACTGTTCTTGAGATATCTCGCTGACAAGCATAAAACGTTAAAGTCCCTTGTCTCGCTGGGACCCTTTTTACACTGTGGTGAACGTTATTATATAAGGTACCAAATACGAAAATATCTTAAGATATTCCAATTCATAATTCTTTTTCTCCCTCTTCGAGCTCAGCGCCACGCGGGGGAATGTTAACATAAGTTTGATATTAGTTGCAAAAGAAGGATTGTGAACGTGTAATAAAAAAACCCAGAAAACAGGCACTAAAGAATCAAGTAAGAGTTCTCTGGGACAATCCAGGCAATTGACCCACTGTAAATGCTTCCTAAAGCCACCATACACTTTGTAATAATGATGACCTATGCAAGGAATTGGAAGAAAGTAGGTGTTGAAGTTCACCTGTTTAAGACCACACAGATTAAAACATAATGTTTTCCTATATACTACCCATCAAAAGAATAAATTCACTTACCTCAGTCAACTCACCAAAACTAAATTTTGCAAACTATCCCATACTGTTCAAAGGAACTGATAGAACGTAAAACAAATTCTTAACGTTGAAAAGATTATTGTCATAGGTTCAAAAAGTAGAAAATTGGCAAATTCTTAAGAAAACAATAGTCCAAACGCAGCAGTTCACACGCACCATATGCGCACATGCTTTTCAGCAATATGCATCATCCTCGTGCAGTTCATCTCCATTAGGTTTGCAGTTAGCTCCCTCAAGTAATAATAATAATAAGAAGAAGAAGAAGAATTCATCTTCGATGTAACCATATACATATACATGACATATGGTGAATGTTTTAAGTGACTTTAAACTTTTGATGGGTAGCGTATATACGTGCATGTCATTTCTTGTGTATTATTAAAGCCGTGTTGTATTGTAGGCATTGTGCAATAAAAATCCATCTTTGTGCTTTCATTAAAGAATAAACCTATTGAGACAACATTGATTTTTGTTGTTGCCACATGTCTTGAACATCGGAAGTACTTATGGATGAGGTTAGAATAGGTAATAACAAAACAATTTGTGTCCAATATTGTCTTTTGTTGTATGGGTATGTTTTACATTTTATTGTGTAGTGCTTGCTTACCTGGGGCATACAAAGCAACGACTGACCTGTTTGTTGTTCGTTATATCCTATGTGTGCAGATGGATCTTTTGTGTGACAGTTCAAACAGAATGTCAGACGCGTGCATGGTATCAACTCTATCTATTGTAAGTGTTGATATGGTGAAATGAATCTAGTCTATTATGTAATATTCCACATAAAGTGTCCCAGGCAAAGCAAGATACCAACTGTAACTGGTGGTATCATGTGGTGATGATTTGTTGAGTTGAATCTTATCAGCTATGTGATATTCAACACAGAGTGTCCCAGGGGAAAGTATGGCATCGGCTGTAACTCTGTCTGTGGCCACTGTGCTGATAACATCACATGCCATCACGTCACTGGAACCTGTCCAGGTGGATGTCAGGCAGGATGGAAACTTCCCCTGTGTCAGACAGGTGAGTGTGGACAGTCTATAAGTGAATGGTAAGGAAAGGAGTCTCGTTTCTGCTTACATTTCTTGTAATTCAAATATCCCACACATTTGTCACATCCGCTCCCACCAGTTACAACAATCTAATCTTGTGATGTGTAATGCCTGAAAATATATGCAAAAGTTTATTTTTTGTGTAGTTTGTGACAATGGGACATTCGGGTTGAACTGTGAGCGGGACTGCGGCCATTGTAAAGGCACGTGTGATGTTGTGGATGGACGATGTCCCTTGGGATGTATCGAGGGGTACAATGGTTCTCACTGCTCTGAAAAGCTTTGTAAGTTATTTCATTTACCTCATAAGGTGACATAAATGGTTTCTACCCCTAGATCACCTGCAGATCATACGACAGTCGTCTGAAGAAGACATGGAACAAATGCATTAATAAACTATTGTGTGGATTTGTCCAAGCCGGTATGTCCACTCACATTTGTTTCGTCTAAATATAAAATGCAACCAGTGACAGTAATACCCTTCGTTGTTGTAGGCGACAGTCCCCGTATAATACATACAGCATACCTGAAGATACCTGAGTAATGTGCGTCGACATTTGGAGGATGTGAATACTTTCTATGTTGAGTGAAAGATTGAATCTGAAAGACTGACCACAATCACAGAAAGTATTCGTGATTTGCTGTACAAACTAAAAAACACCTATCAATCCGTTTCATCTTTCGACTTTACACACCACTATCGCCCGTGACAAATTTAAGGCAAATCTTCGTCACTTGACCCAAATTTGTTTGTAGCATAATCTCAATCGCTACGTTAAACACAGTTCGACTCATCTGTTCAGTATACTTCTTCACTTCCTTGATAGCTTCACTGAGAGATTCGAGTTCGGTAATCACTCCTGTAACAGCTGGTGTGATCGGCTTGGTTGCTGGAGTATTTGTCACGGTGCTTCTTGCAGTTGGACTGATCGTGGGGCTTGTAAGACAAGGGAGGTAAGCAAACTTTGAGCACCAATGTCAGGATGCTTTGAATTTTTATTATGACCATAGTCGTTCTGAAACTCATCTACCACAGAGAAATCACCATGTGCCGTATACTTCGCAGGTTGCAGTGGATGAACTCTGCTCAGAAAGATGAGGTAAATGTTCGGGCCACTTCAACCCAAGTAGATTGGAACTCCACACAGCCATCAGACAACTACGCATCCATATCAGAGCAGCCAAGTGCCCGCAACATCTACAACAACGACTACTCCACACTGGATGTCGAGGCCAAGTCGGACAATGACTATGACGTTATTAAGAACAAGGAATATGAAAATATGTAGAGAGCATATTGTAGAAACCGAACAATTTAAATGTCCAAAATATTAAATGCTTCCACGGCATCCATAATGATATTAATCATGTTATCACTTTTTGTAGGACACTGTTCACGGTATTTAGGTTCAGCTGACGAACTCAAAGTCGCCAGTGATTTCACGTTCTGCAAGTTTGAGGCAGAACAATGAGTTTTTTAAGCCATCTGAGTCGGCATTTACATCGTACACATGCCTGTGTAGGAAAATATCATGTTTGGAATTTCGTGAAATCTGAAATATTTTGGCCCATTTTGGACATCTTTTTGCCTTAGAATGTTACTAAAAATCAAGGCGTCAATTCCCTTGCGATAGTTGTCTTTTTCAACTGACTGCTCTTGCTACGGTTAAAGGTATCGAAGCATTATAAGAACTTTACTGTCTAGTCGATACTGTTGGGTTTTCTTGTCTGAAGATCCACCCGTCAACTGAAGTCGATCGATTTCAGCTGATAATCTGGAGAATTGTTTCGTTCTCACATCTGTGAAGTTTGGGTAGTTACTGCCGGCAATAACTTCGTCCCTTCTTGCAGCAACGATCCGTGGACGCCTTTGGTGCGCATGTTGGCAATTCCTGGTTAGAAAGACTGACAACTTCTTTTTACTAGTATTTGTCGCGTCTTACCAATCGTTTCACGCCTGTGGGTGTTGTACATAATAGCTGGTTTTGTAAGGATGGCTGCATTTAAGGTTATTATTTTATGTGTGTCGTCCTGTGCAGACAACTCTAATCACAAATCAGGTTAAGCACTTTGGGTGCGGAAAGTTCTTAGATGGGTGACAGTGTTTGACATCTTGACTCCTGAGAGTTCCTTGGACTTCCATCAACCATCGAAGCACATGTAATACATGTGTTTTCACCTTAGGCAAGTGAGCTTGCTCCCACTTGCCTCTGTTCACTAAGTGAAAATGGGTAACTAGCGCCTAACAAGCAGCTTAGTTTATCCGGGGTAACAGTGATCAAATTTTGCGCTTTGAGCAATATATCTAGCCTGGAAAAGGGGCCTAATATCTTTTCACTGTTATTAATGGTGGCATATTTCTATCTAAGAACCTAATTGTCATTTACTTTTTTTATTGATTATCAGAATTAAAATGTTGGTAGATACAGCTGGACGCCATTTGTTACTACTCGATCTCCCTCTTGATGTTTGTTGAGTGCAGAAAGTTTTCGTCAAACTCTAGGAAGTGAAACAGAACAATTACCTATAGACGATTTTGATTCGTTGTCGTCCCACAGAACATCACAAGTTGCCCATAAAGTCGCATGACTCCCAGAAGCAACATTAACAACGTTAAACTCAACACAAACGCTGTGTGGTTTGATGAGGCCTGCTAAAAGCTGAAACGTGAAAAGTACAATCTTCTTGATAGATTTAGAATGGCAGGTGACTTTGGTTGCTTGAGTGATTTCCATAAAGTTAGAAACAAGTTTAGAGAATTGTGTCGTCAACGCAAAGAACAATATTATTCTAATCTTACCAGTGAACTGCTACTTCACCACAATTGTCATAACGCTAAAGCGTTTTGGCTATATGTTAAAGCTTTCAATGATAAGTTTATGTATATGATACGTCTATTGACTGTTCTGTTTATTTTATATCTGTCTTAATTATCACAGACGCCGGTGTCTATAAAGAGTTTGTACACTTTCCAAAAGATTTTATAGATTGTCATGATGACATGTCTGCACATTGTGATTGTTGCAATGATTATGACTGTAATAATGTATTAAATAGAGATGTCACTGTAGATGAGACAGAACAAGCAATAAATGACTTAAAGGAAAATTTCTGGTCCTGATGGTGTACCGCCTGAAGTTTTTAAACATAGCTATAATATTCTTTCATCTGTACTTAATAATTGTTTGAAAGATTATGTTGAGTTTATAAACATACATCCAGAGTGTCAGGGTGGGTTTAGTAAAGGGTATTCAGTCGTAGATAACATGTCCACTTTATAAAGTGTTATTCAAAAATATATATCTTCCATAAACAGAGACCTTTTGTACTATGTTCTTTTATCTCACAGCATTCATGATCGTATGTTTAGGATTATCAGGGGTATGTATTCCAAAACTATAGCATGTGTTAAGCTATCCATCAATCACAGATTACTTCCATTCTTTTAGCGGGGTAAGGCAAGGATGTATTATAAGTCCGCTTCTTTTCTCTCACTTTGTAAATCAGCTTCATGGTGAAATGGAAGAATTAAATGACAGGTTTATTTTCATTTCTATAGAATTTTTTAGAATTATTGCTGTTGATATATGCGGATGATTTGTGTCTCTTCTCCAATAATGTTATTCGTTTGCTAAGGAAGGTAAGTGTCATGGAGAAGTTTTGTTTCAAATGGGGTTTAGCTGACAATTTTGGTAAAACTGAAATATCAAAATGGAGGCAAACTCAGATAAACATGAATTTTGACTGTTTGATGACCAACGTCTGAATATATCAACGTATTATAACAATTTAGGGCTGTTATTTTCCAGTAAATTGTCGTGGTCAAAATCTGTTGTCTTTTCAGAATCTTAATAACAAAGCTGCAAATGCTCTTTCTTTTGTAAACATTCTAGCTCGTAAACCTTCGAACATTTCCCCTGTAGATCCTGTTAATGTTTTTGATGTACAAAATAAACCACTACTTTTGTATGCGTCACAGATATGGGGTTACCAAAAGTGGTTTGTAAATTGAAGAAGTTCATATCCTGTTTTGCAAATTTGTTTTAGGTTTAAGCTACAAGAGTACTAATGTTGCTGCTTTAGCAGAAAGTGGTAGATATCATATTTATGTTGATTCTCTTTTGGGGGTTATTAAATATATGTTTGAGTTGATTGAATTGTGAGAGAACAGGTATCTAAACAGTCTTACAGTATGTTGTATAACTTAGACAATATTGGTCTCAAAACGGGGGTGTACCATGTTAGAAATATTTTACTTACCCCTGGATTTGGTTTCGTTTGGGACAATCAAGGTGCTGGATTTAAAGATCCATTTCTTTGAAAATTTGAACTAAGGATAAAACGTTGTAATATTGCATCAATGTCAGAAACCAGTGAGTATTCTACTTTGCATTTGTATTCAAGAATTAAAACTTAATTCTGTTTAGAATGTTATCTTTCTCATATGAAAACTAAAGCGGCAAGACGCCGTATTACTTTCCTAAGATTTTGGTGACTTACCTGTTTAGAAGAATATTGGTAGATGTGATGGTATTCCGCCACAGTATCGTTTTTGTAAGCTATGTAAATCTAATAACGTCGAAAATGAATTCCATTTCCTTTATGTATGATTATACACTGGAAGCTGGGTAAACCGGCACTCACTGGGACTGAAGAAGTAAACCGGTTTAGACGATGGGACGGATTGTAGAGCTGATGATAAATGTGTAGGCCATGGACGATACTGAGAATTTATGGGAGTGTTTACAAAATGCACGTGCAGTGCTAAATACATGAAGTACCAGAACTATGTTTTAACTGTTTACTTGATCCATGTTTCAGGATTCGTGTCTCTTATTAAAAGAGAATGAAACTACTTCAACCTGGTTTTATTTTATTTAAACTATACATTCATTTAAGAAATGACTTAAATGGGACAATTCAGGCCAATTTCATTGCAATAGTTGGTCACAATAGACTTTCGCTGTTGCTGGCGTAATAGTTGTTTCCGCCTCAATGGTCACCTGTGTATTATGCTGTATTGTATGTTTCATTATTGACTTCTTCTAGGATTTGAATGTAACAATCACATGTCATGTAATTTCTCAAAATATGATTTATACAATTGCATACCTCTGTCAACAGGTTAAGAATTCCTTAAACGTCAAAATGTGTCTTTACTGCACATGGCATCATATACTCTTGTATCTTTCTCCACTTGCAATTATATCTGTAGATCTTGCAATCCTGACCTTGTAATTGTCTGTATTAAAAAGGTTTGTCTGGCTTCTTTTCTATTTTGTCTGTACATAATGATTTTAAAGTTTGTTTTTGATTCAGTTAATGTTTACTTATTACACATACAATATACAAACACTAAGATGTGTAAGATATGTCCTGTTCATCACAAGATTAAGATAAATATATTTGCAATGAGATATTACAGCAGAACTCTGACTCTTGGAGAGAAGTTCCCTTGAGCGAAATATCACGAACATATTAACATTAAAAACAGTGGGATGCTTGCAAAACATGTTCCTCAAAGGAAACAACAAACAAAAAAGACAAAGGAAACAACAAACAAAAAAGACAAACCATCTGAACTTGGGGGGGGGGGGGACATATTCAATAGCTTCTTTTCACTTGTACATTCGGGATATCAACTAGGTGAGTGTCAAGTGAAATTAGTGACCGCTCGGGAACGCGTTTTCAAATAGGAAGACATTTGGAAACGTCTTCGGTCATCTAAAATGGAGATCACACTGTTCATGTTATTTGCTTTACCAATGAATTTGCATCACATACTGCATGCTTGTAATACTGCATATTCCCTTGGTCCTTCCTCTAGCAACATAGCACACACTGGCACGCATGGAACTGAATGTACGCCAATGGAAGGTTGGTCCTACCTGTTCAAGTGCTGGTCCATAGCCGACGTTGCAAACCAATCAGCGGTTGCCAAGATGGGTGTATTAAGACAGACTGCTATAGAGGTTATATAATTAGGCACATATTGTCTAGTGCTGTGAATATGCCAAGGTATGTTTTCAGATTGAAGTAGCTAATATGGTAGTGTTTTCGTTACATAATGTTTCAATTAGTATATAAATTTATATTGACTTAGAATGGATTTACTCAAAGAGATTGTCATACATTTCCTGGCCAGGATGACCTTTTTTTATGATATGCACTCATTACCCTAGTAAAGAAAGTGTAGTTTTTGCTTAGCACTTGAACAGCAGTATAACGTCGACTTGAAGTAATTGGGCCATGGAGTAGCCTCGTCGTTAAAGAGTTCGTTCGTCTCGCTGTACAATTCCCACATAATACAATGTGTGAAGCCCCTTTCGCGTGTTTCCCGTCGTCATATTGCTGGAATATTGATAAAAGCGGCGTAGAACCATGCCGGCTCACTCACTCATTCAATGTAATTACTGGAGTAAATGACTAATGGAAGAATTAACAACAGATGACTCACATCAAAAGCACTTAGGATACGATTGCATGAAATCAACGATTCACACCTCTAGTCTAGGCCTGCCATGTGCTCTATTCTCTTTGTACTAGTCACAGGTGGCTGGTCCCTTTAGGAGATAAACATCATGTGTTGGCCATTTTCCGGGTGTTATTGAGTATTTGAAACAAGGTAAGACTTCATTTGAAACCTCGTAGGTTTTAATTCGCTTTTGTATTGTTAGTACATCTTGAACATTTTCACATCGTTATTGAGTGTTTATTTCAAGCAACAATGTGTTTAATTTGTTTCTGAAATTATTTAGGTTTGCTTTCCGCCAAAACGGATATATTTTTGCCCAAATGTCCTTATAAAAATGCAATGGCCCTTCAAATGTTTATGCTTGTTCTCCAACTTAATGGTTCAGATAATGAATTATTGCTGTACTGGGTGTATTTCAAACAACAGCTGTGTTTACCAATATGTAACTGCGAGGATATATAGTCTGGTTCATAATCATTGAGAATTTTTCTTCTTACTTTGAGCTATCCTAACACCTCAACTGATTCACTGATACTTAAAACTAAGTAATGGTATAAGGGAGGTAACTCATCTTGGCCTACTGAGTATAGTACAATTAGAGTTACCTCCCCTGAATTTGTAGCAGACGTCATTTCCCTCAGCACTGTCAACAATGTCTGCTGAAGATAAAAGAAGGTTGATTTTTGAGTTGTGTAATCAAGGAATTGATGATGTAAATACATTGGCAGAGAGAACAGGAACTCCTCTTTCTACTGTGTATAGGATTAGGAAGAATTTTAAAGAGGGAAAGGATTTTGGGCACCGGAAAGGAGCAGGGAGACCCAGAAAATTGGACTTCTCAGATCGCGTCCGGCTGGGAATTTTAGCGTCTAAAAAGCAAAGGGCAAGCATCTCCAACATCAGGTATGAAATGATAGAAAGGGGATCAACAGTTGTATCAAAATCTACAGTCAGAAGAAATTTGATTGATCTTGGATGGGAGAAAAAGACTGGAATTCCTTCTCCTCTCATGAAACAAGAACATAAAGACAGGCGTGTTGAGTGGTGTTTGGCACATGAAAACTTTGACTGGGAAAATGTGATTTTTACTGATGAAAGCTCAATATGGGTATATCCCAATAATGTGAAAATATGGACAAAGTCTGCGTCAGCACCGTTGTATCGACGACCTAAATACAGCCCAAAGTTTCATGTATGGGGAGGGATATCCTTATTAGGAACGATCCCGCTGTGTGTGTTTGAGGGAAATCTGACAAGTCAGCGCCACACTAACATATTAGATAATTTTCTCCTTCCAAGTGCACATGTGTTTTATGGAAATGACTGGATTTTGCAGCAAGATCATGATCCTAAACACACCGCAAAACATGCCATGCAGTGGTTTCAGGAGAAAAATGTGACTGCATTACCATTTCCTGCATATAGTCCTGACTTAAATCCCATTGAGAACATTTGGGGGATGATGAAGGAATGTGTGAATCAAAAGGGGTTGACAAAAATTGAAGACATGAAGAGAGAAGTGGTCCGATACTGGGACAGCATAACCCACGAGACACTAACCTCTCTGATAGGAAGTATGCCTACCCGTCTTAGACTGTGCCGTGAAGCTCAAGGAGACTTGATAAAATATTAAATTGTTACCTACACAACATGAAAAGGTCAGTTCACTTTCACAATACATTCAATTTTATCTGATTTGTTCTCGTTTAATAATATGAAATGCTTTAGCTATTCTCAATAATTTTGAACCATACTGTATATGCTGGACCCGTATAAGCTTGAACTTTTCACAGTTTGTATGTACAATGAATTTGTGCATAACTAGAATATCATTTCTGTACTGATGTATTTGAAACACCATATATGTTTATCCTACATCCACGCATTAAATGCAATGTCTTTATTAATGTCTTTATTATCGATGTTGCATATCTGTCAAATATTAAGCTCCGGACAATGCACGATATGTAACTACGGGGATGTATATATTGGATCAGTGTAAGCTCGATATCTTCATATGCATTTTTGCATGGTTACATTAATATTGCTCTATTGTTGTTTTGGTCACCATTAGTGAAAGAAGGATATATACATTGTAACATTCTTACCTAAAAGAAAACTTGATGTGCTCCGATAATGAAGCATTGCTTTTTCGGGTATATGTGAAAACGCATTATGCATTTATTCCACATGCACTCATTGCAATGTCTTTATTATCCTTGTGCATATTTGAGTCTCACACAATAACAATGGATAACAAAGGGAATGTATATTTTGACCAGTGTAAGCTTGAAAGATTCACATGTACAGTTTATGTGTAGCATGCATTGTTTGCATGGTAAGATTAGTTCTGTGCCGTTGTTGGTTTTGGTTCTTTTCTGGTATCATTATTGAAAGGTGTTTGTATACTTTCTTCAATTCTCTCCTGAAAGAGAATTTATTTTTTACTTGATATGATATTTTTATGTGTGATCTCTTCAATGGTGATTGAATCCCCAGGTGATTTACGAAGGAGAGAAGCATTTAGAATAAGGTGCTATGGACTTTATCGAACGCAAACCTGCACAATTTCAACGGTTTCACTGTATTCAGATACACTCATAAACAAGCAAACCACACACACACACACACACACACACAAACACACACACGTACGCACACACATGAAATGTAAACATATCAGTGCTATAATTTCTGTGTAGTTTTTAGCAAATATTTCTTTCTAACGAACATGAAGGGTGTACCTGTTTTAATCAATGTGTTATGAAAGAGTTTCCAAATTTAAACCACTGTACACATAATGCAATAAAGAAAACGTTTTTACCCGTAAAGAAGTATGTTATATTATGGATTCACTCACTCATGATGCCGAATATACAACACTGTATTCATATGAATTTATATGATACATTTGAACAGCATGTTCGCATATGATAAGAACTGTGAATTCTTGAATTTGTCAAAATCATAAGACGACTCTTACTATCTCTTTCCCAAACATCTCAAAACACCACATGACTTACAACTGAACGTTTTGTTAAAATCTGAATGTGGGGAAGTATTTTAGTGAATGTGTGTTACAATCACGCGCAAATAGACCGACTGTGAATAAAACCAGCGGGCGCATCTATTCTTAATGACCAATTGATATTTATGCACCAAGTTTTCAGTGGTCGACCATGTCCTATTTACACACTTCCACTTCTTTGTCAAATAGTACACGCAATTTGCCAGGGATATTTATCAATATTGCTTGCAGTGTATTTCAAAAACATGTTTCAAATAATTATTGGAGTTAGTGTTCCAGGCAACACCAGCAGTATCCAAATGGGTATATATACGAATCTATACGAGACAGGCTACATATTGTACACACTGTGTGCCCATTTATCAACATCCATTCGAAAACGTTGTGCGATAACGTGTGGTGTGTGGCGAGCGTAAAAGGCCAAGCGATAAAGAGCTAGTTTTTTTGTTTGTGCTCAGCATGATGTAAGGAAAAGAATCGAATGACAGGCTATTTTGTCCAGTAACATTTGGTTCACAAAAAAGGAAATATACTAGGCTATGATGTTTTTCCTGGTCTGTGCAGCAGTGTGTCATTATGGCGGTGATGGCCTGTGCTGTGTTTTGGGCGGCCTGCCTGAGCCTCGCAACAGGTAGGATAATTCTTGATTTACATGGGAGTCAGCAGGTTTGCCCTTAAGTAATCGTTCAGACACTGTAGGGGACGGTATGCCAGATACCACTGCAGTTGTCTAATTGATACCTGAAGATCACTTTGTAACATATATAACCTTGCTGCCTGGAGATGCTTGGTAAAATCGTGAGTGTGAGCAGCTTTAATTTTAAGTGAGTGAGTGAGTCAATATTTAACGCCACATTGCAATATTTAAGCTATATCGTGACGAAAACACTTTAAACAATAAAACATGAAAACATTTGAAGAGTAAAACCTGTCGACGATGGACAAAATACTGGCGTATTTACTACATATATGGATACAAAACTATCATGTAAAACTGAAGTATTTTACTTCAAGAAGACAATACAAATAAACAAATAAAACGCGGTCAATAGATCGCCAACATTTGAAGGTAGATCGCTACACAAGGGCCCATGGGGATATAACTTTTCTACCTGCCGCTGTTACCTGCAAGTAATCGTAGAGACAATACAGGTAGCTGACGATCAGGCACCTCTGCCGGTGTTGACACCTGGTACTTCGGTGTACCATATTGTCTCGCTGACTGAATACCTGTCTTGACACATGTGTACAAGGAACACTGTGTTCTCAATACGTTTGTTAGGTTTCCATTTGTTTATTTGTTGGTTTTACCGCCTCTCTCAGCAATGACCCAGCTATATGACGGCGGTCTGTAAATTTTAAACCTGAAAGAACTATTCATATCTGACTGTCATCATAAGTGGACGAAGAAGGAGTGAGTGAGTGAGTTAAAAATTATCGTCACATCGGCAATAGTTCAGCCGAGAACAAAAAATTAACTGTTGTACATAGTACTTAATGGTAAATAACAATAACCTGTCACCGAAGGACAGTAAAATAACTAGATTATCACATATATATATGAATTTGAAACTAGTAATTACACCAGTTTAACTATAGATACAATGATAAACAGGCTGTTAATTGCCAACAAGTGAAGGTCGATCACCATCCTCGGGAATAAGCATGGGACACAGTATCAGCACCGATCTATGTCGATTGGCGTAAGATCACATGCATCAACAAATCTGAAAACCAAAATAATGCACACATGTTTTACAAGCTCCAGATGATATATGTCATTTAACATCACTTTCGTTGGCATGAATATTTGCTAAATCAAGGATTGAAAGTTAAGCTCAATTGTCAAAACAGACGAATTATGGAAATGGCAAAGAAGTGTTCAGTAGTGGCATATCGTTTGAATGAGCTGACCTGCTATTTGAGATTTGTCTCATGTTCACTGTTTTACAAGTCTAGTCTTTATTAAATAGATTCGTTGTTTGTTCCTATTTGACTGTCATTCGTGAGTCACCAAGCTCCTTATAGCTATCAGCCCTTGTGTTTCTTATGTTTGTGAGTATCTCTCTCTCATAGTGAATAATTTAAGTCGCCTCTTATATGAGAATTCTTACGAAAGTGTATATCTGTTTGTTTGAACCACCACGAGTGACTATCCCCTAAGAAACGCAAGGGGTTAATGCACAGAGGGTTGATGCCCAGAGTTAAACAATGCATTATAACGACAAAGCCAAAATTGGGGATGGGGTGTTGATTGGGACTGGAATGTACAAACATAATTACGAAACAATGAGACTAAATATTAATGTACAAAGAATACAGATTGTTGTAATAACAAAGATAATACCATTAAGGAAGTCAATAAGATATGATTATGTACATTTATAACAGAGTAATGTTAGAGAAAGCCGACGATTATAGGACGACAATAGAGCTCACACTGGGAAGGTATACACCCGGTTCATGGCTGGCTTCATTCTCTGGGTCTCTTTGCATCTTGAAGTTTCCACTTTTTCCTGTAGCTGTGTAGAATCTTGAGTTGTTGCCAGGAAATATGGTAGTTGGGGCTTTTTATGAGATGTTTCGAAAGGGCAGATATCATGTTGCATGTTATCTCGTACATCCTCTTGGGTTTGGGGTGGACTCGTTGGTACCATGTTCTTAAGTGTTCTGTCTGAGGTGAAGGTGGCATCTATTTTGGCTGTTAAGGTTAGACGTCTGTTGATCTGGTGGCGTATTGGACCTAGGTATGGGATACTGACGAGTATCGGTGACGGGGCTGGTTTGGACTCGGGTTCAGGGTCTTCCTTATGCGAGGTCAGGGTTTTCCGTATGGTTTTCTCAACTAGCTGTTTCGAGTATCGTTGACGACTGCGAATGTGTGCATGAGGTGGTGAATTTCTTGGCTGAGGGTCTCGGTATGGGTATGGCTCGTTCTGTGAGGGTGACAATGGCAGTGTGGGTGTTTTCTTGACTGTTAACTCTCCATTGTAATGGAAGCTTCACCTTGGTGTACTGTTGCTATAGGTACTGCACAAAATGTCGCTCTGAAGAAACCAGCATGGGCGAGTACACTATGGGGATCTCTTTCGGCCAGTAATGGTGTAGATGGAGTGATTAACGCTGGTAATGATACATCTCTAATGCATACCGATGTCAATGAATCTACTGCCTGGTGGAAGGTGGATCTACAGAGAGAAGTACAGTCAGCACAGATTCAAATCTACTTCAGGACAAACTGTAAGTATTTCAGATGTAGTAAATATTGCAATAACACAGTGCTCGCATAACATGCATACTAAATACGCCTTTCCCGTGAAGATCGAGGCTAGAATTAAGTCAGTTTGTCCATAACGGGACCGGGTGGTCTCATTCGCCAACTTGGTTAATGCATGTCATTGTATGGCAATTTCATGATGTCAATCACCGGATTTTCCCCCAAGTTTGGTGATATACAGACAGCTTCCATATAGGTGGAATATTGCTGACTGTGGTGTTAAAAATAAAACTATACTTGTGTCAATGTAAATTGTTGATATTAAATATACGTTGTATTTGAATGACGAAACGGTAACCGAGAATCATATTCTAAGTAATGCATTCGCATTCATGTTCAGATAAGAATCGACGCAATGGCGTCCAACTCTACACCTCTGTTATCAATTCACCGAACCCCAAGACAGGAGATCTATGTCACACAGTTAGAGGACGTGCTGACGGTACAGACATCCTGGATGTCCTGAATGTCATATGTCCTGGGACCTGGCGTTACCTGACGGTCTACACAGAGACTGATTATGACGGATATGGTGCTATATTGGACTTCGCTGAAGTACAGGTTTGGAGTAAGTATTAAGAAAAACACGAAGGTTTTCAGCTTATCCTTTTATCAAAGTGTTTATATATAAGCACATATCACACGATCATACATGAATTAAAAATCAATACATTAATTAGACTTAATTCTAACCTCAAACAATTGATATACAAAAAACACACAGCAACTGACTGAAAAGTTAAAACAAATAGCGCTATTCGCACGATACAATAAAAAAACAGCCTATATATAACTGAGAGCAAATCACAATACTAGGGTTCATGGGGACCTACAGTACTTTTGCTACCTGCATGGACCCCAACTGGATTTCCATCATCCCTTCAGCCGCTTACATTAACCAGTATTAAAACAACAAATAAGCGGGAAAAAGAGTGCAAACGTATTCAGAATGACTCGAACAAACAGCTACAATATTATGCCTATCCATGAAGGTGCGAGTGGAATAGATCTAACTGCACCACCTTGGTCAGGATATCACTTGCTCTGACGTTCATCATTCAGCTGCTGAGCTGTCCCAAGCGTGAAACTGATTTTGACATACGGTCGAGGGTGAGAGCACACTTACAAAAACTATACATAGACGGATATTCAATGTACAAACAAGTACGATCATACTGAGTATAGCTATGCATAGACGCATATTCAATGTGGAAGCAAGTCTGATCATCCTAAGTATAGCTTATATCAGTTGCACAAACAACATTTAGCTGACATTAGTTCGAACGTGATGCCTTAACTCTTTCATATTTAAATTTATGCATAAATATTCAAAGTTACCAGAAAAATCCCCACAAGGCTGTATGACAGAGGGGATGATTTCACCATCCCAATAAGAAACTTTCCATTCATGACGCTCACCTTTTTGCGAACACCTGGTATCATCAATATTTCATAGTGATTCATAAAAACATGCTCTGTCATCGTATCAATGGATTGTGTGGTTCAGACTCATTTTGTTTACAAACAGCATCGTACAGCTGTAATACTGCTGAAACAAATATATATTTATAATTAAAGTAAGGATTTTTCAAAGGCCTGGAAAGGATTTTGTCGCGTCTGTCTAGCTATATATGACACAAGTGCGTTTCACAAAGGCACAGCTGCCAACAAACTGCTCTACAGGAAATGTTTCTGATGAGATAACCTACATATGAGCACATGTACCGAATTCGGAACCATCTAACCTGTTAACTTTCTCACAAAAGCACTATAAGCTTTGTAGATGTCTTTCATATAAACCCAAACCTTGCGTTTCAATATGAGTACCAAGAATGGTCTTTCTAACGAAAGCTACAGTGACGTCTTTATATACAGGCATCCGTGGCGAGCCACCTCCTCGTGGTGGGTGCTGGGTAACGCCAAGAGCTCGCCGACACCCCCGTTGTGGACCCTGGGGGATATTTGGTCCACCAACCCGTTTGCCGTGGGTTGCGGCCCTGTGTCGGTGGAGGACGGGAGTCTGGGGGTTGAGGGCACTGGGCGCCTGTAATCGTGTTCCCTTTGCTGAACACACCCCTTCGACCCTTACTTCACCTAGACGGGAGGTTGAATGGGCCCGGTTCAACCAATCGGCTGGTCATGCCGAGCCCTGAGCACTAAATTTCGTTGCTTAATAACTATTTTGGCTTGGACACAATGTTGACATAATTGGTTTTAAGTATATATTGCATGAAATATGAATTTTCAAATTTGATAAAATTTGCCTAGATGCTGGTGCCAGAAGGCGATGGCTCATGGGCCAATCTGGTAGACTGATTACTTATTTAATCCTTCTGCTGCAGTATATCATCCCAGTATCCTTGGTGCTGCAGGTCGGAGATCCACTTGTAGATAGCATTGTCTTTATGATACTCGGTGGTGGGTGGGAAGCTGGATGATGAATATTATATACATTAACATGGAACCTGAAATCCCCCTGAGAAAAGAACGTCAGCTTGATAGTAGCCAAAGCACAAATGGCAGTTATCGACCATTGAAACGGGTAGACTATTGGCCGAGATTTCTAGTGACAGAATCTGTGGATAAAACACCAATTAAACTGAATCCGTTTGCTGTTTCAAAAGCAGTGTATGATTTTGCAGGAGACGTGACAAATATCAGGAGACTGAGATCTGTGTCGTTACTCATAGAATGTAGTAAACGACAACAAGCAACCAACCTGCTGTCAATTGGCCGGATGCCCTGTTTTAGTGTCAACCCATCGTACACTGAATTCAAGTAAAGGGATTGTCAGAGATCGAGATCATCTTTTAGAGGACATGACGGAGCTTGACATCATGGTTGAACTGAAAGATCAATGTGTCACGCACGTGAAACGTTTTACGAGGCGTCAAAATTCTGAAGTAGTTCTCACAAACACATATTTGTTGTCATTTGTCTCTCCAACGGCACCAAAGTCAATAAAAGCTGGGTATTGCAATCTTCCAGTTGCAGTGTATATCCCAAATCCATTGAGATGCTATAAATGCCAGAAATTTGGTCATGGGATACATTCTTGCTCCAACCATATTACTTGTGCTCATTGTGGGGAGCAATCTCATGTTACAGAAGACTGTACAAATAACTTTAAAAATTGTGTCAACTGTTCAGGAAAGCATTCCTCCTCATTAAAAGATATGGAAGAGGGAAATGGAGGTCAATAAAATAAAACATTCTCAAAATATCAGCTATGCTGAAGCTAAGAAGCTTGTTCCCTCTGTTTACCCAAATGACTTTTATACTTCTGTTAGTGAAAGACCACCCACGACCACACTCTCAGTTGAATGTCAGACAGAGCTGACATGGATAAAATCTACTTCTGAACCCATCACAAATCAAGAATTATTACCAGGAGGAGAGTCTGCTACTCAGACTGCAGCAATGACGCCATCTCTGCCTCAGTCTATGCCTTTGTCACAGGATTCCGCATGTCCAAAGAAAGTCCTCTGGTCTAAATGTTCATTCCAAATGAAATCAGATTCGTGTCAGTCAAAAACTGTACCTGGAAATCAAGTTGCACACACTGTGAAAGGACACCAAAAACCTACTAGAATCAACCAAAGCGATAGAGTCGCTAAGGGTTCAAAAGATGAGATTCAGCTTTTTAATAAGTTTGGGTCCCTCGAAGATATGGACACGTCTGAACTTATCCATCATCGGGCAGGGAGTTTATCGCCTTCTAGATCAAGGCGGGGTAGATCACCAATAAATGCACCAAAATGATAAATCATTCACCAAATATAGTACAATGGAATTGTAAGGACCAATTTTAATGAATTGCAGCTATTGGTCCAAGATTTTGGACCAAGAGCAATATGTCTGCAGGAAACGCATCTGAAACAAACAGATCTTTTTAAGTTACGTCAATATGATGCGTATCATTATTGTTCACCCCCGGGTGACAGAGCCACTGGGGGATATTCAATACTTGTCAAACAAGACGTTATTCATAGCCCTGTAACTCATACAACTAATCTCCAAGCCCTTGCAGTGCGACTTACTCTTCACGTTGTAATTACATAATGCTCGTTGTATATTCCGCCTTCTTCAACACTCCAACTATCTGATCTACAATCTCTCTATGATCAACTTCGGAAACTGTGCCTTATAATGGGTGATTTGAATGGCCACAACCCACTCTGGGGTGGTACAAATACTAACAGTAAAGGTAAAATACTGGAAGATTTTATATCCAATAATGAACTCTGTATATACAATGATGACTCAGATACATATCTGCATTCTGCAACCGGCACCTACTCTTCTCCGGATTTGTCTCTTGCAGACTCTAATCTACTTCAGGAATTTGATTGGACAATCCACAATGGCCTCTGTGGAAGTGGCCACTTTCCAACTATTTTATCATAAATTTCCCCATCTGAGGATCCATCTTAGACGAGATTGAATTTTTCTAAGGCAGATAGGTTCTTATTTAAAACATTGTGCTCATCTAAACTCCAACCTTCATGTTTCAGTCAAATACGTGATAAAATTCAGCGTTTTTCTTACGTTTTAAATAAGATAGCTGCAGAGTGTATACCACAATCCTCTACAAATCCACATGTACGGAAGCCGTGGTTTAATACAGACTGTAAACAGACTTGAAAAGCGAGGAAATGAGCAGAGAACTATTTTCGAAATCATCCAACTGTCCATAACTGAAATAGGTTTAAAGTACTAAATTCGAAGGCACGTCGTACGTTCAAACAAAACAAATGGCAGTCCTGGAGGAACTATGTCTCAGGATTAATTCACGTACACCAGTGTCCAAGGTATGGAACATGGTTCAGAGGATAAAAGGTAAAGGTTTGAAATCTGCTGTTCACCATCTTAAAGATGGTGATAGTTTGCTTACTGACACATCTCAAATTGCCAATAAACTTGGCGAAACGCTTGCCAATAATTCTTCATCGCAAAATTATGTTCCTGAATTTCAGAGATACCAGAAGTTGCAGGAAAAGAAAAACCTTAATTTTTAATCAAATAACGGTGAAGATTACAATGAAGTGTTTTCCTTACATGAGCTACATACAGCTCTTGAGCAAGCTCATGACACTGCAGCGGGTGATGATAATATCCATTACCAGCTACTGAAACACTTACCTGAACCATGTCTATTGACACTTTTAGATATATTTGATCAAATATCGACGTCTGGAGAATTTCCTCCTTCATGGCGTAATGCCACTGTAGTTCCAATACCAAAACATGGTAAGGATCATACAGATCCATCAAATTACAGACCGATATCGTTTACTAGCTGTGTCTGCAAAACCATGGAACGTATGGTGAATAATAGATTAGTTTGGTATCATAAAACCAATAACCTAATAACAAATATTCAATGTGGTTTCAGAAAAAATCGCAGTACCATTGATCATTTGGTACCTTTGGAATCCTTCGTTAAAAATGCTATAGTCAATAAACAACATGCTGTATCAATTTTCTTTGATCTTGAGAAAGCTTATGATACGACCTGGAAGCATGGCATTTTAAAGGATTTACATGACTTTGGTTTGAGAGGCCGTTTGCCTCTTTTTATATCAGAGTTTTTAAAAGACAGGCAATTTAAAGTCCGAATGGGTTCAACCCTGTCTGATCATTACAATCAGAATCAGGGTGTTCCACAAGGCAGTATTTTGTCTGTCACTTTATTTAGTATTAACATCAACAGTTAATCCAAGGTTTTAAATGATTCGATTGATAGATCAATTTTCGTGGATGATTTTAATATTTCCTGTCGTGGTAAAACATGAATACTATTGAACGACAACTGCTTTTGTGTTTAAATAAAATAAATAAATAGTGTCTTGAGAATGGTTTTAAATTCTCAAAGTCGAAAACTAATAGTGTACACTTTTGTAGGAAATATAAACCGTATAATGACCTTGAACTATATTTGAATGGCACTCCTATCAAAGTTGTAAAGGAGGCAAAATTATATAGAATAATTATATAGAATTATCTTTACAGTATATCACAAAACTATGTTCCAAACCCTACATATTACTGTGTCTTCAATACTCTGTATGAGGATTTATGAAATAAGAAATCTTCCCTTGTTCCGCCTCTTGGTTTAAGAATAAAACCACTTATTTCTGCTGCCGGCATTGAGCTGGATGATATTGCTCCCTCTTGTCTTCTTTCTTCTCCTCCTTGGCAATTGGTTAGGCCACACGTCGACCTAACATTAACTACATTTAAAAAATCATACACAAATGAATTACAATATAAACATGAATATAATCAATTAAAACATAAATATAGCAATTATAAATCCTTATTTAGGTCTAAGGATCTTCTCGATTACCGAATAACAGCTCTATTTTCAGAGCGGAAGCCAACGCCATATTAATGGCTCTTAAATATATTCAAAGACACCCTAAACATAAATAGTATATAATCTATTCACACTCTCTTTCTTGCCTTCAGGCAATTAAAAATCTTTCTTGCAGACATCCACTTTTAATTGAAATTATTGAATTGCATAATGATCTTGCTACTGGCCAATATGACATCGTCTTTTGTTGGTTAGCCAGCCATGTTGGTATCTCTGGTAACACTGTGGCTGACCTTCCGGCCAAAGCAGCACTCAACAAATCTGTGACACCACTTCTTATTCCCTGCACTGATTATAAAGTTACCATTAGATCTTACATCCGTGATCTGATGCAGAAGAAGTGGGGCACTCAAGTAGGTATCAACAAATTACATGAAATATGTAATTACATGTAAATCCCCATGGTCCCTAGTGTGATGATCTACCTTCAGGTGTTGGCAATCTATAGCCCATTTTTATATTGCATTGTCCTCTATAGTTGAACTGGTTTAGATCTAATTGCTAGGTTTACATTCTGTGATATTCTTAGTTGGTTTTACTGTCCTTCGTTGACAGATTTTATAACGTGCCATTAATTCATATGTAGCTTTGTAGCTTTGTAACTAATCGCTCTCGTCACTATATGGCTGAAATATTGCTGATGTGACGTTAAATATCAACTCACTCACTCATAGGGACTTTATATGCAACAGTAACCAGCTGATTGCAAATCGTGATTAGATATAAGACATAATAGTTTATTTCCCAGCATGCGACCCTGGGTATTATGGATTCAGCTGTGTCCGACGTTGTGCTTCACGTCACTGCAAGATGGGCTCCAGTTGTGATGCGATACAAGGGCGGTGTGTCGACAGATGTGCGGCTGGATATTACGGAACGGACTGCAGACAAGGTCATTTTCAATATTTTACATTACTGTGTGATTTCAAACGGTTATCCGTAGCTGGAAATATAAAATGGAGATGTCCCTGGTTGTTCCATGTTTTCCGTCTCCCCTTCATGTGGGACAAAATTCAAAACATTCCACAACCTTTTGAAGTACAGTTAAGCATGCTATTTCACATGATTTCATACAAGGATTGTTCAGAAGCTGTTGAATCAATTCAATTTCAAACGTTTTGTGGTGGACATGATAATAGTGCATGTAACTGTCGAAATGTACTTCATTTCACTTAATTCACGGATGTTACAGTAATATATATTTCCAAGGATGCGACGTCGTTTCGTAAACCATATTTATGATCAAAGATTCTTAGATAATTCATTTTTCTCCAAATCGATTCAGGTTGTCCCCCTGGTAGATACGGTGCCAACTGTGTCCGACACTGCACCTCCCGACACTGTAAGACACGTTCATCTACATGTGACACTATAAACGGGACGTGTTTTCTCGGGTGTGGCGATGGGTGGACAGGAATGGACTGCTATGAAGGTATGTTACAAAGTACCATCGTCCTTCCGAGAGTAGAATAGGAATTGTAACAGGAATAGAAGCCTGTCTATAAATTAAAGCTGGGTCAGCTAGGACCACAGTGGTTGTCTGTACCGGAAGAACAACTGGGAAAGTGTACTATTAGGTTCCAAAATACTCCTCACAAACAGAAACTTGGCATCAACTTTTAATACAAACAACACAACCATATCTTTGGAAAACCACCTGAACCGTACACAGCCATGTGAGTGAGTGAGGGAGTGAGTTTAGTGTTACGCCAAACTCAGTTATATTCTAGCTATATGGCGGCAGTCTGTAAACAATCGAGTCTGGACCAGAAAATGCAGTGATCAACAGCATGATCATCGATCTGCGCACTTGGGAACCGATGACATATGTCAACAAAGTCACCGAGCCTGACCATCCGATCCCGTTAGTCGCCTCTTACGACAAGCACAGTCGCATTTTATGGCAAGCATGGGTTGCTGACGTGGCACAGGGGAAACGTACACAGATATGTGAGTGGCATAGTTGAGACAAAATATCATTTATGACCGCTATTCCGTCTCAGCCCCGAAGTTGGGCCGAACGGGGGATTTAGTTTACCCCGTGTCCTCCCGATGAAAAATAACTTCAGCATTAGTAAAGCATCCATGCTTCATTTAGTACTGGAAGGCTGACTGTACACGGTAAATGGCTGCAAGTAAACAACAGGCACACATATATATTCTGTTGCATCAGTTTTGCCCTAACATGTGCCATCATTGCAGTCTAAAAATAGAATCTGACACCAAATCTTACTCATAGAGAAGAAGCAACAAAATTCGCACATATTACGTGTCATGTGACTAAACTTCATTATGAGTTTATGAACAATGCCTTGAGCACTTACACTATGGGAGGCTGCAGTTTGATGGTTAGATTTAACAAGTCTCAGTTGGGTGAAAACCCGGCGGCGTGCGACTGCGCCTTTACATCGAACATAACGCTAAATCTAGCCCAGGAGAGTATACCTGCATACCACTAAAATACACCAGTTACTTTGTAACGGAACACTCCCCACCTGATATCTTACCAAGCTATCACAACAATGATAAAACACACATATGTAACCAAAGAACTGCTATCCAGTTTTAGTAATAAAATGGTTCTGGTATGTAGAGTCTACTGAGGAATAGACACAATCAGTTCTTTGTCGACATTAAGACAATCAGTTCTGTTATTGGACGGATGTAAGTAGATACTCTTCCATGGCGCACCACTCGGACAACAACTTTCCGGACTTTGTTGTCTGAACTTGATATGCACAGCTCAACCACACCTACTGGCCACTCATTTCTTGCAACATTCTTTTCTGTTAGTAGAACAAAATCTCCAATGGAAACATCTGGTTGATCCCTCTGCCATTTTCTCCTTGGCTGTAAAGTGTGAAGATACTCATGCTTCCATCGGTTCCAAAACCTGTCAGACAATGCCTGTACCCTTTACTACTGTTCTGTACATGTCTTTCAAATCCAGTGTGTCCATGGTATCTGTTACATGGTCAGTTTTGTGGGTAAGAAGTGTAGCAGGAATCACTATGAATAGTGAGTCAGGATCAGAGGATACTGGAACAATAGGTCGAGCATTGATAATTGGGACCTCCTTGAGTCAGGTCCTTAACTGGTGAATCAGCCATGACTGAATACAAGATTCGTCGTGTCAACCCAATCATACGCTCCCAATGAGATGAATGAGGGGTGTTAAAGATCCACTGAGTCCAACTATCACTTAGAAATCTCTAAAAACCTGCATCCTCAATGTTCACGGCATCCACTTTCAGGGCATCACTTGCACCAAAAAAGTATGTAGCACGGTCTGATCGTAAGTGTTGCGTCTTGCCTCTTATGCTCATAAAGCGCTTCAGAGCATTGGTAAAGGATGATGAGCTCATTCTGTCAATCACTTCTATGTGGATAGGTTTGGTCACTAAACAGGAAAACATTAGAGCCCATCTCTTGCTCTGTGCAATTCCCCCTTGCTTTTCTTTGATACAAAAGTCCAAGGTCCAAAAGTATCTACACCCACAAATGTGAAAGGTGGGGTAGGAGTCAATCGGTCTGGGGGTAGATCAGACATCTTTTGGTATTCTCCTTTACCTCGAAGTTTCCGACATGTGATGCATTTGTTGATAATAGAGTTTATCAGCCGCTTTCCACTAGTTATCCAAAATCCAGCTGTTCTAACTGCACCCTATGTTATATGGCGGTGATGAACGATGAGAGTGCTAATATGGTGCTTTCCAGGTAGAATCACAGGAGTTTTCTGATTAGTTGCAATATCTGCATGTCTGAGACGGCCACCTACCCTTAGCATGCTATTGCCATCAAGAACTGGGAACAGATTAAGAATGTGACTATCCCTTGGTAGCGAAGTGTTTGCCTTAAGGGAGCTGATCTCTCTTCGATACACTTTCCACTGCACTTGCTGTATATTGAAGTTTACTGATCTTGTCTGTTTGTGAATCACCATGTTTCTCTCCATGATGGCTGCGCAGTGCCAAATTCTTGAGTCGTGCAATGGCCTCTATGAGTCTTTTCCAGCTTGAGAACCTTGCAAACCTAGGAGACATCCACCCTCAGTGGCATTGGTGGTATAAACATTTATGGCACATTCAAGCTGTTAATCCTGTTTTGAGTCAGTATGGTGTTCTGCACATCTTCTGATTGACCAATGTAGACAAGATCAGAGGGACCTTTCAGCCAGCTGCTTTCTGCTAGTTTGGAGGCACAAAATGGTCTTTGCCCTGGCCTACAGGGTTAAAGTTTGTAGGGACGTAGCTCCATTGTTCTGGTGATGCTAGCATTAACTGAAAACCTTTTGATTTCATTTCGTATGTACCCTAGTACGATACGACTATCTGTATGGTAGTGAACAGTGTCCATTCGTATGTGCAGACGTTCACAAACGAAGGAAGAAATATTCACAGCAAGCACTGCAGCACAAATCTCCAGGCTTCGAATCGTATGACCATGTTGCGGGGCAATCTGTGCCTTACCCAAAATGAAACCAACTTCATCTTCCATCTGTGTAATCGTTGTTTTCAGATAGGCCGCTGACGCTATTGCTTTCACTGAGGCTTTAGAATAAACATGAATTTCCTTCCTTACTGCACCTTTGAAGGAGTTGTGAAGGAATGCTAATGTTTTCGAGATAGCACAAAAAGTCTCTCCAGAGCTCCCAATCCTACTGATATTCTGAAGACAAAGGACTGTCCCAGTCGACTTTGGAAGCTGTTAAGTCTATTAGTAGAGGTTTGCCTCCAATAATTACCGACGCAGCAAATCCCAGTGGGTCAAACAAACTATTTATCGTGGAGGAAATTCCCCTTTTTGTGAGTGGCTTTTCTTCATGTGATAATCTAAATGTGAAAGTGTCACAGTTTGCATTTCAAACCATTCCTAAACTTCGCTGCAGCGGAAAAGGCTCCTTTCCAAAGGCCAAGTGTTTGGGGTCTTTGTCCCGATCCTCTGGGGGAAGGCTTCCAATACTGCTGTGCAGTCTATGCAGCTACGGCAGGTGAGGGACTATTTCCAAAGACATGAACTCGCATCCTGTATTCTACTAATTCCTTGCTTGCGTCATTTCCCTTGTACCTCAAGAACCTTCAGTAGTTCCGATGATCCTCTCGGACTTGAAAACAGTGGAACATTTGTTGAATGTCCCCCATGACTGCAACAGATTCCCTCCGGAAATGTAGAAGTATGTCAACTAAACTGTTTGTTAGGTCAGGTCCTTGCAATAATACATCATTGAAGGAGGTGCCATCATGCTGTGCAGAAGAATCAAAGACAACACGTACTTGTTTTGGCTTCTTTGGGTGGTAAACTCCAATGAGCGGGAGTTACCAGCTCTCTTCATTATCCTTTAGTGGAGATGCAAGGTTTTCGAAGATCATCTGCATGAAGTCAACCATATGCTCTCTCTTGACTGGGTCTGTTTGAAGGCTACGATCTTGGATGTGTGCTCTTTTTATAGCACCGGGTGCCACCAAATTTCCATCTGTGCTTTTGAACATTCCATTCTCCATGAATTTAGGAACTGTCTATCGTTTACTGAAACACCTGTCTTCTCATCATCCTTCGTCACTTCAAATATTGAGTTTTTTTACACTTTTCTGTATCAAGCAATGTCAGGCTCAGATCCCTTTCACAGAATGACTCTCTGAGTTCGAAGTTGTTTGAGCACTGATCAAAAATGGTCACACGTCCATCGCCAAGCACATTAGTTTTATTCACTGATACACTTTCTGGCTGGTGCGCCTTACCATTACAGGTTTCTCCTATGGTTACCCAACCTAGGCACAGCCGTTGGTTATAGGGGGCATTCCCGGTCCCTAAACGTTGATCGAACACGGGGTGCAAAGGAGGAATTAATCCTGCTATATCTTCAAGATGGGGATAATATCTTGCTACCCGGCTATAGATGTTCCCGGCGGGTCATCTCAAGGTCAAGATAGGGAAATCTGACAAACACGTGCAGCACCAGGTTTGGAGTTGTCATGCTGTCCCACGTTGACGGGCATCATGCAGAATGACGTGGTGTTCAGAGATCACATCTCTGCTGCTCAGCTGATGTGTCCCTTTTACCACAAACGAGGGGATCAGCATGCTCAGTTCTAGAACATCATGCTGCACGCGTTTCTGTAAGTATCGCGTTTCGGCCGGCTGCACCAACTTTGACTGTGGCTAGGTTAATGCGATCCAGATGTGGTTCCCACCGTTTTGGCAACACCATCCGCTCACGTGCAAGTTCTTGTTTGCCTTTACGATGTATTTTATTTCGTAACAATAACCCGATATCATAAGTTTTAACTATGTGCTGTAATATTTTGAAATTTGACATTTTGAAGTTATAAAATAAAAGGTTTATATGTATTGTGTGACGAAATAAATTATTCTAAACAACAAAAGGATATACGTCATTCCAAAGCTTCTATGTGACGTCAACGACAGAATTTAGGCAGTCTCGACAAAACTTAATCTACTGGGCGTAACATGCAATATAGCTCGGAAACGTGGTATCAACGCACTCCTAAAAACAGTGATGACAAATGCTGTGGATGTGGGTAATCATACTGTGCAGTCCTGGTATCGAGCTTAGTTCGCATAAGTGCAGTACAAAGAGTTACGATACTGACAGACACTGAACTGGAAGCCTCAAAGCTTGGATTGATGCAACATTTCACCCTCAGCCAAAGGGTACGGGCAATTCTTGTTCCTGTGAATGGCCGCGGAATCTTGGATTTGTCTGTTTTCAGGATACACACGCGCAGGGTTGAAATTCGTTCTGGAACAGAAAGAAAGTCGAATTAAATTGTGTTATTGATTGATTTGTTTTTACATGATAACCAGTAATTAATAGGAGTCACCAACACAAAATGGGAATACACCATGAAAGCACTCATTGACCTTACCTCACCAGTACATTGTATAATACGTTGTCTCTTGTTTTAAAGAATTACAGACACTGAGGGATTCGGTATTCACTCCCACAACAGCAGGTATAATCGGCTTAGCTGCTGGAATATGTTTTATGCTGATTCTTGGAGTTGGGCTGTGCGTTGTGCTGGCACGACAAGGGAGGTACGTGAACCTAAAACTGATAAACACCGCTAGCATGGCACATTTTATCAGTTATGATATTCCCAGTTCATATAGCAAATCACATTACAGGCCAGTTTTATGCAATACACTGTACTTTGCAGGTTGCACTGGAGAAGTTCTTCCAAGGAGGATCCCGTTAACCTCGGGGACACACAGAAGACCAAAGACAAAGGCACAACGCGTCCGTCAGACCACAGCACTTCAGTAGCCAAGCAGGATGGTGGTGACAACATCCACACCAATGACTATGCTGCGCTGGATGCCGAGACTGATGCAAACAATGAATATGTCGACATTAACATCAAGGCTTAAGAACATTTGTAGAGCATACATTGCACTCACTTAAAACAAAATTGTAGCATAGAATATTATTTTGTTGCTGACATATTTAATCATTCAAATTCTATACTCTCAAGAATTTCCCTATTTCTTGCGATAATTTCCTTCCGTACTTATCATTCTGTTCCGTTTTTCAAGTTTATTCCTCAAACCTTCAGCTACGTGCTAATGGTAGGGTAGGTTATGTCCCGCTGTCCAGGGACACTGGCTGTCGATAAATCATTCATACATGTAACTTTCATAACTATTTCCCCTTAACAGCAAACGGAACTTGTTTCTGAAGAGGGTTGTATGTTGTATGTTGTTGTTGTTTATGCTGTTTTATAAATATTGACGCTGGTTTCGGCTGGAACATTTGTGATTCTGTGTAATTCTGTGAAAGTGTAATCTGGATGAAGGTGAAACTGAACATTAGGTTGGGGGGCTTTTAAACTGATAATGTTAAAAAGTCACTTAAAACTAAATCCATACATAACCAAGTGATTATTGTCTAAGCAAATGACAATTAGAGCGCTAGCAAATGCCGTAGGTTCAATGTACGACAAGCGGTACGAATTCTGGACAGGGATTTTTCTCGGCATCGAAAATCGCAATTATTGGAGCTTACAAAGACCCAGAACCTCAAAGTAGGGTTACGATTTTTGTGATCTAAGTCTCATGCTGTAGCCTCATCGATTAATTGTATTTTTTTAAATTTGTATTTTTTTTATAATTTTTATTGTTTTTCATACAGTTTACAGCCTTTTCAGAAATAATAACAATTTTACATCCAGGTTAACAGACTATAGACACATGGAAATAATGGCAGAGACAATAAATAACATGAACACACAAATTCATACAAGGAGTTCTGGACATCAAATAAACAGTCCATGACATGAGAACCAAAACGTATAGAAGGTGCTGATATTACACTCCAATAGGTAAGAACATTTAGTTATCATGTATTAGTGTCTTCGTTCATTCTGGAAAACATGAAAATGTGGCACTTTCTTTTAAAATTTGCTCCAAAAAATGATGTTTTTGAAGATAGTGATGATAATGTTTAGCGGATCATTATTTTTATCAGGAAAACCAAGAGGTACATGTCTTTTCGTTATTTTAATATTTATATGTGCTTTACATTTAAGCCAGATGTCAAGTTTTTGCCAGATATGTGTGATGTTGTTACAAGACCAGACAATGTGATCAGGTGACTCACTTTCGTGTTGACAAAAGCTGCATTTTGAATTGTCTACATATCCAAATTTAGATATAATTGCATTTGTCTCCAGGATGTGATGTATTATTCTGTATTGGAACCACTGTAATTTAGTGTCATTGGTACATCTGAAAGTTATCTTATTATAGTTTTTGCAAGCATTTTAATAATTTGGCAACCCCACCCCCACCCCCCACCCCCCACCCCCCACCCCCAGTTCGCAGGTTGGTTTGATTGGTTTTATAGTTTTAGGGCGACATGGCCCAAAAAGAGGACTATTTGCGCCCAGCACATGACTTGATTTAATAAATAATCATAGGTAATTTCGTCGTCAAAAGAATCTTTGGTAAACATGAAAGGAGCGAAAACACTATTAATATTAATTTGGACAGATGTATACACATATCAAATAACTTCTGCTTAATTACGATGGAAAAAAAACCTTAAATAATCACTTCTTTTTCTGAAACATGAAATACTGATTCATTAAAGAAACCCCAGAAGATACAGATGACAGAGTGTTAAAGTGATTGTAAACCACAGAACTAAATCTGTCTAAGTTATTCGAAATCCTGTCTGGATTATATCATTTTCTCCAGATGACGAGACAAAATCTCATACATGATATAAACTGTTTCTAAAGAAAACATATCATCAACGCAGTGGACATGATTAGAAGAGACCTTTATATCTATATTACTTTTGTCAGCACAATGTCCAAGTGTAAAACGAAGAATATCCACATCACGCCTTTTACGACTACCAAATTTATGACCTGATTTAACGATGTCTAAGCTTGTGCACTTGCCGGACGGACACAACTGTTGCCAACGCCTTGTTTTTGATTTTAAAAAATCAATATCTTTAGAGCCTGAAATTCAAATAAACGTCAGGAAATTGTAATGTGGATTTAAGTACATTGTCTGCAATCTCAGTCACATGTATTCTAATATCTGCTGGAACTCACAAAATGTCGCATGTATTTTTCCAACTTTAATATGTCGTGAACAATGTCGTCTCTAGATCCTTTTGCACCCGCTTTCATAGCTTAAATTTCTGCCTTGGAATGTGTAAAGATAACTGCTTCATGGTGATGTTCATCTACCTAGTTCAATGCTTGCAAAATGGACAAAGGTTCAGCTGCAAAAACAGAAAGATAATCAGGGACCCTTAGCAACCCAAAAATTGGGTGTCCAAAAATCACAAGCAGTGTGATATCATTGGCTGGTTCTTTGGACGCATATGTGTGTGTGTGTGTGTGTGTGTGTGTGTGTGTGTGTGTGCGCGCGCGAGCAATTAGAATAACAGACAGTGAAAGAAAGTTTAATTTATTAGTTGTATTTTGCTTGTCCATTCTTTTATTCACTATCAAAGTGAATTTGTAATTTAATCCAGGCTTCAGCAACAGCCACGGAAGTGTGACAGGCGACGCAGAAGGATCAAGTGGGTTAGAGTTGTAAAGACCATATTTATTCCAGCCAAAGGGTAATTTGCCATCAGTCGAGTCACACATGACATATTCCACACGGTCGTTAAAGATCTCAGTGACTGCATGGTATTTGTTCTTTGTTTTCATTATTAAGAAATATTTCAAGGATGCCTCTTGTCTCCGAAGGTAAAGGAGATTTTCTGAACACTCAACTTGAAGTGTTGATGTTGTAGAATAGGCCCCAGTGCATATTCTAAAAGTATCAAACTGAATTCGGTCAAGGTTAATAAGATGACATTTAGCATCCCAACATATGCCCCTGGCTACCATAGTCAAGTCTGGACAAGATAAGGCCCTTGTACAGCAATATCGTAGTCACTATATCTTTCACTACAATGTATTTTGAAATACATTCTAATATATTGATGATTTTGTTAGATGTGTTATACAAATAAGTGATGTGGTGAGACCATGTTAATCATTGATCAAAATACACACCACAAAATGTGAACACTGATACCAATGACAGTGTATGGTGCCCGAGAGTTAGGTTGATATCATGAGGGGTTTTGCGTCGTGGCGATCATCATTGCCACTGATTTTGATTTTGCAATCTTAAATACACATTTTGAACACCATGTACTAACTTTACTTAAGCAGATTTGTACAGATTCTAAGACATATTGAAAATTACCCAAACCGGGCGCATTTATGTTTAGAAACAGGTCCTTGAAAATGTCAGTAATCGTGATAGTGAATAAAACTGGGCTTATAACACTTCCTTGTGGGGTAATATTTTCACATGCACGCCTCACAGTTCTTCACCAAGTTTAGGGTATTAATAGAGAGTTACATCCATTTCTTTGAGTATACTGCTAAGACATCATCAGTAAAATATGCCACTTTTGCTTACGGTTTTGTTCTGTTTCTGCTTTGTTTTGTTGCTTTGTTTGCTACTTGTTCTTGTATTTGTTTTCTTCTTTGTTTTTTGTTTGTTTGTTTGGGTTTTACTTTTTTATTCTTTTATTTTCTCTTCTTTCAGATATGACCCAACGTCTTTTAAGCAACACAAAATATTTTGGATGAATATGATTGTTCTATTTTCAGAAATATGATAACAATATCTGTCCATTCATAATATGTCCGTTAGCTGTACCACAGACCTGAAACATAGAAACAAATACCATCTCTTGTAAAAGCAGAATCCAAATTTCTTTTTTGTATATTGCTTTGTGTTTAATTAGATTATGTGTTTTGGAATATTCTGTATAATGTCTGACATAAAGCAAACTTCGCACAACAATCTTGGTATATTTCTGAGTACCAATAATAGATGGAGATGCGTTGTGGATACATCACCATGTTAAGGAGGTAGGTCAACAAATGTTTGATGCTAGAAGTTAGCGTAATAACCAGGAGTGTTTCAAACTCGGGATAATGTAAAATCATACAAAACGTTTAGTGATTAAGAGCCTGCAGAATACGGATACTCAAGACATCATCCATTAACGCATCGTGAGTAAATCATGTGCAACTTCATCTCCAACTCTAAATAGTTGTGCAACAATGTGGTTATACGAGAACAGCTTGATGACGACTACTGAAACAATAGATCTCCCGTCATGGTGATGACCGACTATGGGATGACGCTGGTTGTTCACAAGTACATTCCAAAATCATATTAACTAAAGACATTAAACTAAATGTTAAAGAAGAAAGCATCAGATCTTAAAGCTCCAAAACGCAGGATATCATAGCCAAGGTTACAATCTACAAATATAGTGTCTTAACTCCTTCCGCACCCACCTCGTTCTCATTATCCGGCTTCTTCAGCCCTCATCTGTTCACAAACCTGTCAGATGCCATGACGCGTGGAAGACGTTTTGCTCGAGAGAAGTACGTCCACAACATTAGAATGAAATACCCCAATTTTACTTCCAAAATTATATCAGTGCAGTGAGGGACTAAATTTAAAGGTATGTGATTTTGATGTCTTTGGGTCTGGTGCAAGTAATACAGGCAATGAAATGGTGAGTTTTATACTTTAAATATACCGAGTCTGGAGACGGTGTGATAATTAAGTGTTCACTCAGGTCTGTTTAGTACAATATAATCAGCATGAAATGTCAAGAAGCCACAACTGAAAAATGCACAACCTTACAAGACACTTTAAATACCTTTGTTGGCGTCCCACTGGTATTTGTGTGCAGTATTCGCAGTATATGAATTAGCAACATCAACATCTAAGAATGCCTCACTGTGACGATAGGTTATATTTACACATGTTCTGTATTACACGGTACACTGTTGGCAAAGGTTTGACGTAAGTGCCTCCACATGGATAATTCTATTGTCTCTTCATACATATTAATATGATTTGTGACAGACGCTACACTTCCGGGAATCACACCTCGAAAGTTTACAGTTCATCTTTGTCAGACAGCTTCCTGATAGGCATGTTCACACAACAAGAGGCGGTGACAGATTATAGTTATCCATCCTGCAATAAAGAAATCAACATCCGTCAGCCAAGTGTTTGGCGTCATTCCGAAAGAAAAAGCTTTCGTAACATAACAAACCAAAGGGGTTTTTATAACATGTGGCAATATTGATATGTCTTATATCTAACAGATACTATAAGCAAGCTATTACTGGGAGTGAAGGAAAGGTTGAATGTATTCTTGTCATTTAACTAGGGTATGCGACAATTAAAGACCGGAATAGGGATGCGGGTATGGACACCTACTGTTAAGTGTTGCGAGATGTCCACGCTGCCCCCAGCGACTTCTGGACATATAGTACAGGGGAACACCCAGCAGCATGATGCAGAAAGGGACAATGTATATTCCTGGCTCGTACGCGACAGCCGTGATAGACAACACCAGGAAAAACACAACATAGGCAACGGGGAACGCCCAGTGTACCTGATGAAGAGCACATTCATAAATGCATAAAATCACAATATACCGTGTAGACAAGATTCTAACTTGAATGTAGGTTCAATTTGTAGTGAATTTGATAACATACGTGTTTCAAGACCCAAGGCTAATACACATGACCAACTCTTTTTCTATGGTAAATAACTTTGATGTACCGTGTATGTTTGTTTGGTAGCTGGATGTTTGCGTCGAATCCTGAACAATCCAAGTACGCCTAAAAACTCCCCACCTGCCTTGAAGAAGGAGTATGCTCCGAGGACAGACCTGACATCTCCCAGACACATAAGTATGACGGCAACCACAAACTGTACAACATTAAAATGGCAAAGAAAAAGGTTGATGGTTTAACTTTTAGGCATTTTTGCAGTTTCATGGGAAATATTGCAAACAGGAATTGCACAGCGAGATGATTTAATGTCATTGTAATGAAGCCTCTCTCCTGTTCTCGTGTCGGGTAAAACCGTCCACAGGGGAGGGATAAGGAAGACTGAGAACTTGTAAAGCTTACGTACACTTTAAGTTATGCCAACGCTTGAATTGGAACATAAAACCCTATTTCACGTGTCCAAGATCATCACACAATCTTGCATTACTTCCAGGTTGAACTATACCCAGAAAAATGGATGTGATTTCAACAATCCTCAAAACTGTGTATATTATTCTCATACTAAACATGCAGGTCAATCGTTCGTGCTGGATTAATGATTATCTGAAATGACTGTTGATACATTCCTCAGATGGAAGCTGCCTTACCAGAGTAATGATGGATGGTTGCGGTGTTCTCCGCTGTACATTCACCATGCTCAGGAATCGAGGGAATAGTCCATCACGTCCTCCAACAAAGTTTAACCTGAAAGAACCAAGCGTGTCCTTGTACAAAACAACCTTAACGCTAAGTCTATGTAAACGTATGGGAGCTGCGATAACCCATTGGTTAAGACTGCATTGTGCAACAATGACTACACCGTTAAATAGAAAAGTATTATTGGACTATGGCAGCAGATGTTCGGGAAACTGTAGTCATATCTCATGGCCCACAAGTGGCACCCATAACAGACACAGGGTAATTTACCCAAATAGAAACAACAAAACGCTTTCCATTTTCAGGTAAGAAATCTTTTGCACAATTGTGACGTTGTCGTGAGTAGATATTACAGCTGTATGATAAAGGAAGGTATGGTACCAGTAGGCATGAGTCATACTGGATATGTCCCTCAACATGTAAACCTTAATACGTGCTGAGTCGTATGGCATTACTTCAAAATTTGGTGTTCCAGAAATTTTACTTGACAAAACTGTCGCAGGTTTTCTATAACCGGACCAGTGGGCTGGTGTTTGATGCCTTTATTTACCGTCACTTGCCAAAACATGCGCCATAAACATATCTGTAATTAGTGAAATTACCCGACGTAATTGAGCTGCCACTGCCAGCATTGTGTGTGCCGGGCACGTGGCACATGGCACATGCAGCTTTTATAGCACCTCAGTGCACACACTGAAGGAACAGCATGTGCCAGAGCCCCGGATGCACCCGCTGGCAGCCAGTGCAATTGTACAGCAAGCTGTTAGGGACAAAATTATTAATTTGTGATGGGTGTTGTACAGTATAAAAAATGCAACCTGTGACAACAGTAATGAGAAGGTTTGTTTGAAAGTTGAATGATACAATGATAAAAACATTTCTGTATTTAGAAATATAGGACGTTGATGCAAGAACCTATTCAGTCTTGACTATCCTCACAAGTACATTTTGTTTGATGTATTGATAAAACGATGTAAATCTGAATCTATAACTGTAAATCAAGAGTACTCCTGCCATCTAACGACAGACTGTAAACAATGCAGACAATCCAGTGGTCGATGTACCGGAAAGTGCAGGTTTTGTTAATTATTGCTGCTGGGTGGAAGTACAGAAAATCTCAAAATATTAAAATATCTGCTTTGCTTTGATTTCACCTACCTGGAAGAAGTGAATATTACAGCATTTGCTATTCCACCCGCTGATACCGCCACACAGGGTAAAATGATCCACTTGAATATTCCGAGCTTTCTTTCTCCGAAAGTCTACAAGGACAGAGTAGTGATCAGGATTACGTTTTGCATTACATTTGACTTGAAAAATCACCAACAGTGCGTTTTATATTCATTGTATTAGTGGTTTATGCATGACGTGCTGTTACTTACAACAGCAACTGCAATTCCAGAAAGTATCTCGTCACTAGTGAGAACAGCGTGGTAAGCAACATTGCCAAGAATGTAAGCAAAGGTCGGTATGGCAAGTCCCCCGAGGACAGCTAAAGGGATCGTTCTGGCAAATGAAACGGAATATATCTGAAAGTCCAAATTATAAGGAACTAGGATATTGTTATTAGGTTAAGTTTTATTGTTCGCATATTTATTTTTAAATTCTGAATTCCTCATATAATCATTCATAAAAATCGTATTTTACATCCGCTATAAGTGTCAGTATATCATATCGGATGATATTCAAAGCAGAACCGAAAGAACACAACGGTTTGACATTTTACAATGCACATTTTTATAAGTACTTCAACTGTGTTTCATGATTTGGTTACCTGTGTGGATTCACGACTTCTTCTACTGCCACGTTCACGTTGTCCCTGTGTACGACAGTAGAGCAATATGAAGTCAAACGGGTTTGTGATTTTATGACAAAGAACTTAATTATTTGTCGATTTGTAAATTATAGTCCTTACAAGGTAATAATTGGCTTGTTTCAGACAAAACTGGGTGATTTAAAAATATTATTATTTATTAATTTATAACAAATTTACGTTAGCTTAATATCAGGGGCGTAAGTTGAATATTTTCCTAAGGGAATGTGTGTCACGTAAGATCTGTATCATTTACACCAATTCCTATACATAAGCGGTCGATGCGATTTTCATATTTCCAGACCTAAGTACCAAACCAAAGCTCTCCTTTTTGTTTCGAAAAAACGAACGTGAAAGTGCAAATCAGCTTACCAGCCTATATACGCATAGAGCCCAGCATAAAATGCCAAAGAAACATTACCGGGGTCTAGACTTGTTGGTTTGAACGGTTCGCTGAAGTTTTCTGTGTGACCTTTGTAACAGGGAAACAAACTCATATTTTCAAACTGATGTCATGCAGTTGAAATGTCAGTATTTCTCACGAAAATAGAAGGTTATTATGTTATGACTATATGAATATGCCTTACTAAAGTGAAACGTCTTACACTTGAAGGAAACTGAGATCGAGTTTGACTAAGGTAAATGTGTCTCATAGTTCCAAAGGTACATTGGGAAGATTTCTGCCCAGAATCGAATTATACACACCCCTAGTTAAAGCCTCAAACTGAGAGATGTGACATGTACCAACTGCAAATTACTGACCTTGACATATGTGTAAAATCCCTCCTACGATGATACTAAATAGCGCAAATACCTTGCAAACCGTGGCAATATTTTGCAGCAGGGCACCCAGTCTTACGCTGTACATGTTTGCCATCACAAAGAACCCTGCAACATTAACGTACAATGCGCTTGGCAATGTTTCTATCTGTATCATTGCACCACAAGAGTACACACGCCTTTACTATGAGTCAGTGTAATTTGGCTTAGTAAAGAAGCCATCAAAGATTAACACGTTTTGGGTTTGTTTTTTACAACATGCATTTGTATGATAAATGCATTCACCTCTGAAACAGTCTGCAATAAATGTGTTATCTTCGCAGAATTGTGAAAAGTGAACGGGTACATGTTCATTATTATGACATTTGTGCCATTTTACAAGAATTGATTCCTCTACACAAAAGATAAACTTACCAAGTATGACAAATCCCAGCATGATTTTGGATGTCGTAGGTGCCAGGTCAGGACAGGTCTTGAAGAGAGGCCTCATGATATATTCTGCAGATGCCAAGGACGCCAGAACTACTGACAGAGGGCGTACCAGAACCAGCTGGGTCCAAAGGAAGAGGAACCCGGCCAAATCTCCAAAAGCATCTCGGATGTAAGTGTAGCTGCCGCCAGATTTCTTCACTCGAGTCCCTGAAAAAACAGCTCCTAGGATACACACTAGTTGCTCCTTTTTAAGAATAAGGGGGCGATAATCGTCTTGAAACAAAAGGATCGTGTTGGTGCTGATCGACATGATACTAAGGTCTGCATGTAAGCACCAATGTTGGGAGTGAGAGCGGAAGACTAGTGGTTCGATTCATGGTGACGTGTCTCCATAATAAGTTACACAAGTACTTGTGTTCCCAACCTTAGCCAAAACAAGGACTGGGCGTCCTAGATTATGTCTCGTACTGCATATACACTCTGCAAACTGTACCATATTCAGCGTAGCACATGGCAGCGCAGTAGGTGAGTGCTCCACACAGCGTCCACACGAGGAGAGATAAGCCCACTGAGGACCCCATCCCTTCCAGTACGACAGCCGGGCTGATGAAGATGCCTGTTCCTGTGAATGAATACTGGTATAATATGCATCACTACTTGGAAAGAAACCCGTTTGACAAAGATCGATTCCTGTCAGAACGCCATGGTCCATAGATATTACCTGTTACATTTTTATGATCAATTTGTATTATTAATGTCAACTATAAATTCTGTTCTCATAAAGAGGCTATAATTGTTCCGCAAAGAAATGTATCATGTTAGTCTTGCATTTTATATCACGGTATGATGGGCGTCAAATGCAAATAAGCTTGTCACTTTTCACTTGTCACTTGTTAGTTTGCTTACTCACAAACTTATCACCATCATCCCTCTGAGATCTGAGATAACCATACGGTTAATTGGTATCCCCGCTTAAGTGAGTGAGTGAGTGAGTGAGTTAGATTGTATAGTCACATCGACATTATTTCAGACATATCGTGATTTAAAAGTTGATAATAAATGGAATCAAATTACAAGAGCCTAGATCATCACAGATAGAACCAGTAATCAGTAATGCAATCTAAGACATTTTTAACTATAGTGGACAACAATTCACGCTGTTTTGCGATGGCTGATGTCAAGTCATGTGTTTGGACTCACGCTGCTGTATACAGAGTTGAGATGGCAGATTTTTGTCAGTGGGTTTGGACTGACGCACGTGAGTGCAGTATTGAGATGGCAGGTGGCGTTGAGGTGGTAGGTATTTGCCAATGAGTTTGGATTGATGGCGACTCATACCCTGGTCCAGTCATCTCAACACGTGCCATCATTTAGGTCCCAAGCCAGATCCCAGAGGTGAAGCAGGTCTTATTTTTCCACATTGGCTATCGTTATCAAGAATATATGGAAGTAGGTTAGACATCAGACTACACATGCATGTTTTGTTGAATCGCACAGTACCTTACCTATAATGCTGCCAGTTATGTAACTAGTTGAGCTGACGAGACCCAGCTGTCTCTTCAAGCTGACTACTTGAACGTCTTTCGCCATTGTTCAGTGGCAGTGGCCTGATTTTCAGAATCCCAAAGATAGCTCCGACGGTGATGTAAGCTGTAGGCATGCATGCAGAATATGAGTATTCGTGTGCTGGAATATGTCAAGTCACTTCTCCAGCTCTTCTCTACCGCTCAAGTTCCGTGACTTGAATAATTTCGATGCTATATGTCACAGAGCAAGGTGTTTGAGTAACACCATGGCTTTACTATGGAAGTCCCTGTTGCCTTAAATGGTATTCTCTACTTTTATGAATGACAGGAGTGACAGTAAACTAAACAGCGGTATGCTCAAATATTATTTTATACAGGAAATGCGTTACTTTCCCTTTACACAACGACTCTGAGCATAGTCAAGACTGGATGTTTTCTTGCACTGAGGCTTTATACTGCATATGAATACTGACTGATCTACACTGCGTACAGACATACCAGAGTTTATGTAAGCGCAGAATGATACGTTGCTGTTATAGTGGGCTTTGGCATTTTTGGATGTATGCATGCGAGTGTAAGTAAACGTTGGCAGGCGTCGATAACGTCAAACGGATGAGTTTGTATGGTAGGTGTGATGAGAGTGGAGATACTTGTATACATGTATGAACTGGTACAGTAACAGATGCTTGCTCTGGAGGACATACGGGCTTGCATTCCTTTGTTGGTGCATATTAATGTTTACTTTTCCTTTTGTAATGTTTCGTTTTGGCTTTAGGTTTTATGTTCATTGAATACTTTATTTCCTCGTGGGTCATAAAGGCATATCAAGTACGCTTTAGAAATATCTATTATTTATCTGTTGTGCATATGTATGACAGTTTATCATCTTCAGAAAACAATACAGTAAGTGGTGACAGCATTATTATGAACAACAACGTTTCAGCAACTAATTCTCAAAATCCAGATTAGCCGAGACGGCTATATGATGGCTGTCGACAATACTACTCACGTCTCTGATCAGGATTGAAATTTCAGTCGTGAGTCAGTTGTACAACGACTATTGTTCGTAACTCCCGCATCTATTATCTAGAGGGTGCAAATAATCGTACCGCAAAGAGCATTTTCAAGTTTAATTCAAGTGTTCAACTTTCACTTTACAAACGGTAAGCGACATGTCTCGACCACCGGTTACATACACATGAACAGTTTCAGTACTTATCCCAGGGGTAAAGATGAATATTGCAATGTTATGTTATATTTATGTAGCGCACATATCAAGACAATTGGTGCATGCTCAAGGCGTTGACATATTTTTTTCCTTGAACATTGGATGTCAATATGAACGACCCATCGTATTATCAGTCTCAACTTCCTGGGGAGTATACAACTCTTGCTGCCTCTAGGCACACCGAGTTATTTGTAGCTGCCTCATCCTATCGAGGTACCCATTCACAGCTGGGTGGACTGGGACACATACTCAATGTACTATGTCAAGGTTTACTGGACGTTGTTGTACCCGCAACTAGGTGTATGCACGTATTCATGTGAGGAACTATCTGGTCATATACCAACGGATTCGTGAGTTCTGTTAAGTGCTCAGGGATGTGTACTGTACACTAGAGGCTTTGACAATTCATACAATACAATAATGGCTGTACATTCATAAAGAGAACATGCAAATATGTAACAGTATAAAGCAGTCAGATTAACTTGACTGGCACATGTATCTCATTTGCGTAGATCGACGCTCCTGATGTTGATCAGTGGACTGATCCATGGACATTCATATAGTTCTTATGAATTACAGTTGTTTTGATGTCAGTGCCCCACATCTAGACTACGTCAAGTGATATAACAACCTAAACAGTACTGATTAATCAAAGACTTTATTTTGCTAAAGCGTTGAGATCACATCATTTTACAAAAGTAAATTAACAATATACTTGATCATAGAACAATATACTTGGTCATAGAACAGGATAGTCAACAATACATCGTGTATGTATGTATGTATGTATGTATGTATGTATGTATGCGTGCGTGCGTGCGTGCGTGCGTGTGTGCGTGAGTGAGTGTAGGTAATGCATGTATGTATGTAATGTATCTTAGGTATGTATTTTGTATGTGTGCATGCATGTATGTATATATGTTTGTATACTTGCACATTTTGTTTGTGTGTGTGCATGTGCATGCCCTCATGTTGGTACATAAATAAACAGATATATAGATAAATAGATTATATTTAAAGAAGGACATAATTATTGGTTATATGGTATTATTGGTATCATAGTAACATTTACAACAAATACCTTCAGTTGGTGGTGATCTACAGGCCGTATTTATATCATCTTGCCCTAATAGTGCTGCTAGTTTTAACCTTCCACACAAGTTTTACTTGTAACTGTGATATTGTACAGGTTTTTATAATATATAGATATTTCATTTCATATTTCAAAATCAAACATGTTCTCGTCACGATATGACTGAAATTCTGCCGATGTGACGTTAAATAATTACACGAGATCTTGTCTTGGATCTTCAAGAAGTCCAAATTTCTTCACAGATAATTTGGGAACAATATGAGTGCACAGAACGAGAACGTTTTTCATTTTTACAATGAAGTGGACATACATTACACACATGCATGGCGCAAAATCACGTGGATGCATGAAACAGTACAAACATGATGTGCATAAAGATGCAACGATGGCTGCACATTTCTACGAATGATCAACTTCCCTTCCACTGATTTTCCACAAAACGGCTGTGTACATAATATTATATTTAAACTGATGAATTACTATCCACAAGACACATGTGATGACTTTCCACATGGTCAATGCAGTTTCTAGCTGAATGATAGACATTATGACATAAACGCTGGTACCTTGCTGCTGTAGCTGATTGCGGTAATGCTTTACTATAACACACCAATCGCATGTCTTACTCCTGTTCGGTGGAAATACATACACTGGGACCTGGATGTCCTTGGCACTTGAACCGAGGTCTCTACTGCGTAACACTGTACACGGGACAAATTAACTTTTCATACTTTTGATGTTTTCTGTCGGAGGACCTGGATTCTTTGTGTGACCGGAATGGTGATCAAATACATTCTCGTTCTATATGACTGGGTGGTGAATATATTGCAGTGATGTTATATGGTATAATATACGTTATTAAGTGAACATCGACACTTTAAAGGTGAAGTTAGGGTATGTTGGAATAATAAGCGAATAGGCGGGGCTTATTTAGAAGCAACAGTTAAGTGAGCTTCCTGTTCATATATGTTTGAGGTGCTGTATATGTACAAGTAGACGATGTAAGTTTGCAAGTTTGTGCATCTGTGTAATTGACAAGTTAACGTTTTCAATCGTTTTGAAACAACTCTTCATGTGACAGAGGGTGTGGTGCAGGATGTGACACAGGGTGTGATGCAGGATGTGACACAGGGCGTAATGTAAGACTGACGCAGGGTGAGAGGCAGGATGTAACACAGGGTGTGATGCAGGATGTGACAAAGGGTTGATGCAGGATGTGACAGAGGGTGTGATGCATGATGTGACAGGGGGTGTAGTACAGGATGTGATAAAGGGTGTGATGCAGGATATGACAAAGGGAGTGATGCATGATGTGACAGAGGGTGAGATGCAGGATGTGAAACACGATGTAATAAGGATGTCATAAAATATGTGACACATGATGTAATTAATATTGTGAGAAAATAGATGGAAGCCGCTGGCTGAGCAGGTTTAATTGCTGACTTTGTGTGCTGGCTATTACGTGCCTGACTCTCAGGGTGTGGGTTCGAATCAACCGAACAAAAGTCAACCGAACAAAACGAAATACCATCTAGAATCTGTACTGAGAAAGTCTAGAACTAAATATAACATATGTTAATTTGCCCACTTTCTAAATAGCATTGTGTATTCATAGACACGTTACAGAACACTGGAGTGTAATACGCTGGTAGAGAGGTTATTTCACTGAATCATTACACATTCGTATAGAGTATATGTGTTCCCTATGAGGCTGTCGTTGCGTTTGAAACTAAAGATGTACATACAGAAGAAGTGACTCCATGTGATGCAGTGACACATGTTCAGACACTGGCAAGGTCTGCGTTATTTGGTTCTCTAGTTTGGTGTTAGGTTCAGACTAGAACTACAAATACAGATGCAATGACTCCATGTGATGCAGTGACACATGTTCAGACAATGGCAGAGTCTGCATTATTTGGGTCTCTAGTGTGACGTCAGGTTCAGACTAAAGTTACACATACTGAAGCAATGACTCCATGTGATGCAGTGACACATGTTCAGATACTGGCAACGTCTGGGGTATTTGGGTCTCTAGTTTGGCGTTAGGTTCAAACGTTGGCATAGGTATTAGCAGAATCTGTCCTCTGGATACATTGCTGCGCAAAGTCATGAAACATCTGCACATCATTCTGAAAAGGAAAAACAAATACACGGTATTCTGAGATACTTTCTTTATGCGTGGTTTGTCAAGTATGATATCAAATCATCTGAGATTTGCGTGTTTATTATAGTGCATTTTTCAAGTTTCTTCTGATCTGATATTTAACATCTGGAAGTATATAAGCGCGAAAATGTTTACAACCAAACGTAGATATTTGTGTCTCCTACATGCCCTTAATAAGGTACGTATTATTTGGAGTTTAATAAAATCAATGTCTTGATAGAACATATAATAATAATACTATCGAACATATACAAGCAATCGTCGTCGTCTCAAAGGGAACTACAGCACAAGTGCAGAATGATGACTAAGTAAGGAACATGCAGGTGTCACCTGTTTACTTCGAGACAAACGTAAGTTCGAGATACCGATGTCTGACAGTACACGCGTCCTCTGTCCCGTTAGATGACGGTTAGCCATGAAGTGTTATAACGTCATCATTTTGGCTAAACTTTCACCAGTCAGAGATTAACTGGCATGTAATATACACAACACGATGCCTGGAAACACTGAACTTTGTAAAAACAAGATTTCTCAGCAAAATAAAGACTCCGGTTATTGTACCTGAGTGAATTGTAGGTCAGGGCAACATCGTAGAAACATCCTCACGTTGCCGATGACGTCAACACGGGTGTCTTCACGAATACCAGACAGAATATTACACATGATGCAGAGCGAGACAGCGAGTTTTGCGTGGTCATTACTGCAATTCAAAACGAAACGTGTCATGAACGTTCTTGATTGTTAGTTATGTTTACTGAAGTCAGGAAATGTGCCTGTTGTACACTGGATGGGTTTATCTAATAGTACACAATGAACATCACTAGACATGGATATCAGCAAGTATGTCTATTTCTGGAAAGAAATATTACAATACCTTGACATGACTAAGCACAACTAAGTGATATTTGATCATTCTATTAGCTTGTTTGGTTTGAAACTGAGTACATGTATAAATAAACTAAACTATTTTAAAGTATACAAATACCAGTATATAAGATAATCAATTTATGACCTGCGTGAATAAAAATACATTGAATTCGTAGATTACTTTATTAGGGTGATGGGAATTAGACGGATTCTAACATCAACGAATTTAATACCAACAATTCTGTAGGCATTCCTACCTGTGAACAACAACAACAGGGGTAGTCTGAGTTGAGATGTCTTGCAGGTCCGCGTGGTTTAACAAATGGGATGTCACAGTTTCCATGGTCAGTTGGGCATCAGCGTTGACCATCTTCACTCTCCGTGGACTACCTCCCTGTGATACAAGTATGATATGATGTTAGACAAAAACACTTTTATGTCCTTTGAATAGTTCTACTATTTTCTTGTGTATCATGTGCCTTATTTAAACCTTATAAACCCTCCTAAACCCAAGGGCAGAATAGAACACACATGAATGTATGTTGTCTTGTTTAGTATGTACAATACTAATAACTCTGAGTTTCATGTGGAAGACAGCTTATCATGTCAAATTCTCGCATGGACGTTAATTGTGCTATTCTGGGACAAGCCGAAGACAGACTCGTGCCCCTCTAGCAGGACATGAACACTGGCACATGGACATTGGAGCTTCTTCAAACAGGAATGATACCAATGGTGCTTAACATCACCGACGCACTTGCATATTGTATTGCCAGGGGCTTTTTGGTCATGGTGTGTTTAATTATGTACTTATGTGCGCTAATTTATTCATTCATCCATATTTTTTTTCAAAATGCCTTCAAAATGTTTCTCAAATTGAACATTCATGTGACTCGATGTCATACCCCGGCAAGAATATTAAAATGGAGACGCTGAAACATGTATTGTGAATGACCGTAATAATGTCTTACTAAAACATCCCCAGAGTAGTGAAATGTAAGTCCAATATTGAAGATTAAAGTTGATGTTATTTGTTGTACATTCATATTTTGTTACAATTTAGCTGTGATTTAAAATTCTAATTCAGAAATATGTCGGGGTAGCGGACGTAAAATCTCCAAAGAGACCCATGAGAGCCGCAATGTAATCAAACGTATGTGCGTGTTTTTTAATCTCTCACATTCATGGCATTATTCTTAGTAATAACTACCGGATAGGCAACACAATTCTACTACCTATGTTTTATTTTCACTGTAAATCTCACAAGACTCAGGTAACTTAAAACTATGTTTAAAACTCACAAGACTCAGGTAACTTAAGACTATGTTTAAACTTCACAAGGCTCGGGTAACTTAAGACTGTGTTTAAAACTCACAAGACTCAGGTAACTTAAGACTCTGTTTAAACTTCACAAGGCTCGGGTAACTTAAGACTGTGTATTGTCCGGTCCTGAATGGGACAGGTAACAGTATATGTATATCAAAGATTATCACAAGCTCCTGAAATGTAAGTTTATTCTGATATTATAACTCATGTGACATGTAAAGCACAATAGTTCACTGTCCACTGTTCGTTATTCATATTGTCTTTCTAATAGAATAAGCATGTGTCAATGAATGGGTTCAATGTTCAGTTGAACTGACTCGACTTAGTGAGTCGAGTAAACTAATTAGATACAGCATGACATTTCTGATAGGATTGTGTTGTAAACACATCTACAAATACTGCAAGCTCATGGCGAGGAGGCCTTACTTTTGTAGCAAGCTGTAGGTTCATCATGGAGAGGTCTTCTGCCAGGTTTGTGTGACTCGTTGTCGACACAGTGATTCCGCTGTGGGTCTTGGACCTACCCTCTGCTTCAGCTAAGCCAAGCTGAAACAGGGACATTAAAATTGTCAATATTCACCCTCAGTACTAAGAATATGTACATTTATGGAATGTTGAATAAACAGATGGCAATACCATGTGGTCAGGTTCTACTCAACTTCTATCACAGTTAAAAAATGTGAGTGTTTTAAAGAAAAACTAAGTAAGGTCAACGCATCGCCCACAGAAATTAAACGATACAGCTTTGGAAATATTATTACCAATTTAGAGCATGATGCATAAGCGACAACCACCATTCTTTAACTATTGCTTTAGGTATTTGAACAAAGATCAATTTGCATACATTTGGCGTGACGACGATGATGTTGTGGACGTTGTTCTCTTCTACCAGTTTCCACAACAACTTCATCAATCTAGGGGGTGGGACCACGGCTTGCAGAAACCCCCTCAGACATGTCAGGGTCTACAAAGAGAAATACATATGGCTGTCATGAACGGTAATATCATCAGGGGCTTTATGTGGATTCAGCAATGAGTGTTTTTCCCATGCACATGTTTCATCGAAATTTCTTTATCAAACCTCAATGACGTGTTCATTTAAACGTGCATTAATGTGTTTAATTAATCGGGATTATGAGAAATATAGAGTCCCAAGTTTTACTGTCACATGATGTCCACCTACCGGTCCAACATGCACAATGAAGTCAGAGTTACCATCTACCCACATTCTACGTCTGTTAGGAGCATCTGAGAAGTGGAACAGTACAAACAGTTAGAATATCAGAGAACATATAACTGGAGTGTCGCCATACAGTGTTAGACCTGGGCATCAATATGCTATGTATCCTATACTTGTCAGCAAATATATCGATCGGGGTTTGTGTCGTGTTCCCTTCAATCATCACAGATCCGGGAGTAGAACAGAATTTTGCTGACTTCAACAGATGCACTTTAAGATGCCCATTTTACGCATAAAAGTCTTAGCAGGTTAGTGGCATTGTATCTTTATGCTGACACCCGGTCCCACCTCTGTTTGGTAGTACCTGGATGCATTTCCACTTTACAGGAAGCCATCAGCGTTAAAGCCAAAGTACTGATCAATAATTATTTCAATATTGTCAATGGTGTACTTACCATCTCGAGTCTCCGATAACAGCATCTATGCACATATATATACAAATTATCTAGATAGTTATGACGTGCATGACATAAATGCAACTTACGTGTCTTGCTCTTGCAGCATTTAATGTTTACGATAAATGGTAGTCAGACATATGCCAAAATAATCTCAGGTTTCTCGCTAGATGCTCTCATTGTAAAACTTAAACGTCGTATCGGCTGAATGCAACTACATAGAAAGAAACTCCAAGAGTCATTTGTCTCAAAGGACGTTAAAGCTCAAGGATTTGGGACTCAAGATTTGAACCTGAACACGAGCTAGACCACCAGTCACCAAAGCGAGGCAAGCTTACTGGAGATAGTGGAGACTTACTGACCTGAGACAACTGTTTCAGAGTACGTCCATCAACCGCGGTGTCCATGCCGCTGCTGCTGTAACTGGTGGTGAAGTTGGCGACGTCCATGCTAGTGCAGCCGAACGTCGTCATCTCTACCAGACAATCGAAGACACATTCGTACTGGGCCTGAGATTGAAAAAGGCAAACAGTGTAGGCGGCAACGAATCATTACGATAATTTAGCTGCAATCAGAAACAGCTCCAAGGTTGAAGTTCATGATCATGTTGTCACAAGGAAGTAGAATATAACACATCAAAATTTAACTCTGGAAACCAAAGCCCTCTGGAAACGTCCAGAACGTGACACTGAAAAACATCCGCCATTCATTTACATCCTATTCATTTACATCTTCCAAAACATGAATTTGGAACAAAAGTAAACATTCTCGACCATTAGGTTTCGAGAATATGTGTTTTCATTTTCTTCATCCTTGGCATAGATTCATAACTGCATGCTGAGTTTTGTCAAACCCTCTGTCCAAACCTGACCACTGTGTACTTGCTTGACTTTGGGGTTGCTAGGGTGAGTGAGTTTAGTTTTACGCCACACTCAGCAGTATTCCAGAAATATGGCAGCGCGCTCGGTCTGTAAAGTCTGAACGAGACAATCCAGTGATCAACAGCATGACCATCGATCTACGCATTTGGGATACGATGACATGTGTCAACCAACATGTTATTTCCAGTTTGTTTAATTTGTATTGCCGATTTCAAACGATGTTAATATTAATGCACAGAACTGTTAGTTAGTTCAACCATTTGAAATATATGATTTAAAACAAGAAGGACACAAGCGCTTTGGTGATATTAAGAGCCATTAGAATCAAATTTAGGAATGTTTATTATCAGTGAGGTTTGTGGCCATCCGTATTTTTTCACCATAGTCATTTTAAAATGTCACCAGCGGTACAGCACTGTTACACAAAAGGTGAAAACAGCCATACAATACTGCTTCGATGATATTAAGTACCACTGTAATAAACAAACGGAATGTAGTAATTGTTCTTGTTTGAAATAGTTATGATGTTCATGCGCCAATATGAAATCCTTCCACTGGGGCCCGAGTTGCTATTTGGATTAACACAAGTTGGTGACGACTGCCTGAAGCTGTGGTCGTTTGAAACCTTGTCACCGAAGAAACACCAGTGGCTAGGCCAGGGCAAGATGGGCTGACGGTCATATTTTACTGCCGTTTGTTTCAGTATTGTTCCAAACAAGAGGACCTTTTGATGAAAAGCGTAGCTCTAATGTGGTGTCACGTATATATTTCTGCATCTTTACCTCGACACCCGGTGTCATTGCTGTTTTATTGAGAGATGCATTCACACACGTTGATGATACGGTGGGAATCATGCAATGGACCTACTTCTGGTAGACATGTCTTACGGTTACTGAAAGGTTTTATTTCCCTTGCTTTCTACAACCGAAACGATGCTGTATGTTTCCCCATGGACTAAATATACAATACAAAATAAGACTAGAGAATACATATTCTTGAGTACCAAGTGTCGAGTAGCTCATCACGACAAAAGCCCATGTAAAAGATGATATCTTGTTTCATCTTCATAAAATCCCACAACAGATACACAAACATTACTTAAAGATATTTCCCAAACAGACCATTTGTGTAACCTGGCCATATACGATTGTACAATGGTGATTCTGACGCAATATGAATGACCCCAGCAACGCCGGACTAAAAAAACCAACAACGATTCGAAAACTAAACCAACTGTTAAAATTCATTAGTTACATCAAGTAAGTAGGGGATAATGAGCTTTCAATTTGGATAGGAAGTGTAAACGTTAACAAACGTTTCAAGGACGGACATGTTATAAACGCACCACCATTTCCCTCTATTACCACCCCTAAACACAACACATGATGCGCAAGTGCACAACGCACAGACCCTATACACGTGCATGGGGTCCCATTCTTGATTTTGACATTTTTTCCAAGAAGATCGAGAAATCATTTAGAACATTAATTTTAACACTCATCTTGCAGAACACACTTGTTAGTCTTTGTTTATAGTCGTTTGTTTTAAAATGGAAATCGTAAACATGCCAATTACATGCCACACACAATCATCTTTCAGAAGCAAGTACATTCAAATAACTGTGGTTGTAAGGAAGTGCAAATGGCCATGCACTCACAAAACATTCAATAATATCATATCAACATTGATTGACTCCGATCAATCTCCTAAATATTTTTAATCGTAAATAAAAAAAAATGAAGATCCCTATTTTTTAAGAGTATATGTAAATATATTCTTTTAAACACCTATAAGCCGTTAATGATAATGGGTTCGAACTATGCCGCAAAGGGCACATACAATCACCAAAAGATCGTCAGAAAGTAGCTCCAGCGGGTCAAGGAAAGCGGTTGAATAAACAAACACACATACAGTGGAACTTGTCAATACCGACATCTGTCCAATCGGGCAAGTTATCAACACCGGCACAAAATCTCAGTCCCATCGGTGGCTTGTACATTTATCATCAGCTCTACAATCCGGCACATTGTCTAAACCGGATACTTTATTCAGTCCCAATCAGTACCAGTTTAGACAGCTTCCACTGTAATGTTTATGGCGCCATTATTCTTTTAGCTATGTATTTTCATACTGATGACATAAAATAATGCCATAAACGATATAAGTAGTCGGAGTCATTTTTAGTACCGTTAAGTGCAGCAATCATTACCAGCCTTTTGATTGGTTTGTCGTATTTTCAAACAAGCATCGAGAGAGGGGCGAGTCTTCTTAGGGGTTATGGTATAGGCCGAGTTGTGACGAGTTAAATCAAGCATCGAGGGGGCGAGTGTTCTTGAGGGTTAAAGAAAGGAGCAAGTGGTAACGAATGGACATCGTATATTTTCCAGAAGTGCTTCACACACTCATGGAAAGCTGAATGCGCCTGCCAGGGTCAGCGGTCAGCCCGCCAAAGTCAGCGGTCAGTGATATATGAACTGACAAACACTTGTTGGAAATGAAGTCAACCTACCGCAGTCTGGACCATGTTCTTCCTCTGCCCCCTCATGGCTGACACGTACCCAAGGACATCCACCACCCCCTCCTCACGGGCCTGATCTATCAGGGAGTCCACGGCGATGTATGTACCAGTACGACCAATACCCGCACTGAAATGTCCATAATATATACATTTGAACTGTTCATGCCTGACCTCATTGGCCAATCTACCTGTGAAGATCCAGATGAGATGTTTGTTGTAAGAGGCGACTAACGGAAACGAGTGGTCAGGCACATGTCATCCTGTCCTAATGAAGTTGCTCATGATGTTGATCACTGTATTGTCCGGTCTTGCTGTCGTAAAATTTGAGTCTTTTCAATCAACAAACTGGCCATCAAGATCATTAATCTATCTCTTAGGATTATTGAGCCTTTACATCATTTACCAGTGAGAGGAACCCAGTGATAATCATTTTCAAAATAACTACTGACAAATTACCATCTCACTGAGAACCAAAACTTTCGACTGAAATAGGATTATCAGAAATTTAAAACGCCTCAGAATAACGATATTAATGTTTAAGAGGCTACAGCCAATTAATGGTTGCTGTGAGGTGAGACAGTAGTCAGTACAACAAGCAGGCCCTTTGTTGCACTTTGTAGTCCGTTGATGTGTCCGAAGACTGGTCTCCGTATACACAGTGGAAAACCAGTGGTTCTCTACCTTGTGACTAAGTAAGGTCTACCTGCAGTGGACGAGCAGCGGCCCGGCCCTCTCTGCAATTGTCTGTCTGACCAGCCAGATGTAGTGGACGAGAGCGAGGGTGTCAGGTACACCGTGGTCAGGCCAGGATGTGAAGTGGAACTGGATGACAGATCGATTCTCCCCAGTCTGCAATAGAAGATGATGGTGTTTAAAATAATAACACGAAAAACAAAGTGCAACCATATGTAGCAATTCCACATCTATGACCCTAAATAAAAACGATGACATAATTTCGACGTAACAAAGTCAGTGACACATCACAATTTCACCAGGTATGATTAGTTTTTCTCAACATAAAGAACACATAAAATGAATGTTCTGTGCCAGTACTTACTGCCTTGGAAGTGACTTTCATATGTCTCGTTGTAAAGCTCGCACGGACGTGAGTCACATCCACCTCCACTTTGAACTGATCAGTTTTCATTACACCAGCTTCAGGCCAATACTGCTCACATTTCACCTGGAGTTAAAATAATCTGCATATGTTTACAGAATGTCCATTCTTGTGATCAGACAAATTGTAATCGAATGTTACACTTTTGCTATATATGGCTTATATTTTCATCAATTCGGTCATACACTATTCACGCCCAACAGATTGTCGCCGGAGAATGGAGATGATTAACATCACGTGAACACCTACCTTCCCCTCCTCCATCAGACCAGTCAACATGACCACAGCACTACAGGAATGTTCCCAAATCATCCTCCAGAAGTCGCCTACTGTGATCTTGTTGGGAGCTGTTAAAAATAAACGATGGCTTATTGACACAATAAACATGTCCTCTATTACACAATTCAGCCTAAGAATATTTCCACTAATTTCTAGACATATACTACACAATAATAATATAACCTTAACGGTCACATTACTGATTGAAAAGTTAGACGACATAATGCCAGCGATGTGCTTATTGTGTGTGGGTTGTTTTTTTGTTTGTTTTTTTTGTTTTTTGTTTTGTTTTTTGTTTTTTTGGGTTTTTTTTGGGGGGGGGGTTGTTTGTTTGTTTTTTTGTTTTGTTTTGTTTTTTTGGGTTTTTTTGTTTGTTTTTTGTTTGGGGGGGGGGGTGTTTGTTTTTTTGTTTGTTTTGGGGGGTTTGGGGTTTTTTCCACGTCACAACAAAATTTACTCATAACGTTTATATGTATCTCACCCTGAGCTGCTATGTAAGTCTTTCCCTGGTTGTAACTCTGAAATACAGAAATGAGATGATTGTGCAGTTTATTGCTTGTAGCATCACCTCTTTGTTTTCGAGATATTGAAAATTCTTCAGTCTGGATCCTGAGCACTTTGCCTTAACAATTTTGTTCTTCAGAAAGGGACGTACTTAATACTTATCCACCTTTCGAAAACCCTGGGGATTTCTTTTAGTGGGATCGATTCGGCTAAGAGGGCCATGGTCCCAATCCACAAAGTGATCATAGAGCTAGGGCACTCGTAAGCCTATGATAAACTACAGAGGTTCGACAAGTCGCAATGTTACGGATACTCAGAGGATCTGCAGCCTGATCAGGATTGGAAATAAACCATGGCAATGTTAACATGACAGGCCACTTAATGCAAAGGGACCAATTAGGAAAATACACACGTGAATGAGACTGGCGTTGATGTAGTCTGACCCAGGAGTGTCTGGGAGGGTGGTCAGGCGGATGCGGTTATGGTCGTCTGAAATAACAAATCAAATCAGCTAAATCCCTGGTGGCCGCATCTTTCTATATATCTGAACATTCACCACTTTCTGGTATACTTACAGGGGTAGTAGCCTCTGACCCTGTTTTTTCCACTGTTCTCGGGTCTCTGTGAATCTTGATATGTGGCTGTGAATCCAGACACAAGTCTCTGTAAGGGAATACATTTCACAGATGGAATCTGTTCTTGTGGAGGATGCTTTGTTTCGTTTGGACAGATTTGGAGACAATATTGTGATTTGACTGAATAGTTAGTGAGTAATATTGCAGCAATATCATGGCAAGGGACACCAGAAATGGCATTCACGCATTGTATCCTTTGATGAGTCTTCATCGTCAAGAGCGAACATTTGAGTACTACCCTACCCTACCGCCACTTTACCATTTAAAGACAAACTAGAAACTCATTGCAAAACCACGATATTCTATAGAGTACTCACGTTGTATTCTTTTTCGAACCCGTGTTTTCTCTGCTTGAGCATAGCCACGGTTGCAGCAAGCTCAGGCACCGCAACGTCTCTGATGGCGTCTTCGGCTTCTGCGTTGTAGTAACAACTGTCAGGAGGTTGAACTTCCTCGTCCAAATCTTCTTCCTCGTGTCCTTCGTCTTCGGAACTCAGCTGTTTGCTGGATGAAGCTTGAAAGGTAGGTTTGGGTTTGATAGGTGGCTCCTGGTGGTCTGCTCTGTTCTCATCCAGAACTATGTTTGCCAAAGCGCCATTCTCTGAAAAAAAACCAATTGTTGCAAAGGGATGTGTTGGTAATGCTGGTCTGAGCATGACGCATGATGCAATACAAAACAGCGAGCAGGTCCTTGACCTAAGAGGTTTCTTAGTACTTTCTTTACTCTCCACTCGAAAATTATAGCTTGCCTGCCAAGACATGATGAAATATTGCCAATGCACACCTTAGCTTTCTTCTTAGCTCTTAGTCTTAGCTTTCCTCTCAATTTAGTGCATTCATGTGACTACACTATGTTATACTATTTCTTAGAGATAGTGCTCAAGTTGTTACATCTGTCCTTTCAGAGTTCTAACCTTGCGCTTCGGGGAGGAAGTGTGCAGAGTGTTTGCTCACTTCGCTACCTTGAGACCTCCGCCTCCTCCTGTAACAGATTCAGGGAATGTCACAGAACTCGTTTAGGGAGTATCACAGAACTATTCAGGGGGGAGCAAAGAACTCATTCAGAGGGTGTCACAGAACGCAATGTAATCATTTATACATATAAAAAACACACTACAGAAATAATCAAACAAAACCAAAGGTACGGACAGACACAAACCAGACGCTCGATTTGGAAAAATTGATCATATTTGATAATCTGTCATGTTTTATTTTTTCTACATATCCCATGAATATCAAGATGAACATCAAGTATAATCACGTGTTTAAAGACGTTTCGTTATGGGTTTCACAAGGTCATGTAATGAAGACCTTGCATGAAGCATGGATATACATTTCTGCTCTTTGTTTCAGGCGAAAAACTTTCTGCTGGTGAAATTGTCCATGTGCACAAAGGCTGAGTAGAATCAGACTAAATCTGACTTAACAAGTAGAGGGATAGAGGGATGTGAAAAGAAATTACCTGCCTACAAGAACCACAACAGCTGCAACTATGGCAACCACAAACACTCCTACAACTATTCCAGACACTGCTGGTACCGTAACATCTGATGAAGACATTTTGTTCCAAGGCACTGAAAACATTAATAGAATATACATCAGTATAAGTTGCCTATGGCGTTGAAGGTATACTTTAAATACGGGCATAAAACACAAAATATATACAGAATTGTGACCACTATTGGTTTGTCTCTATGTGACTACAACATACAGAGAAGAACGCTGTGTAACAGCAAAGAAACCAATACAGTCAGTTCTTGCGTTACCGTAAGAATTGAAATAGTGATAATATTTCAAGACATGAATGTACAGACAAAGCAAAAGAAAGTATTTTAAGAAGGATTCAAAGGGAACGTGAGTACATAGGCGAGTTCACGGGTAGGATGTGACCAGAACGCAGGAAAAACTTGGATCGTTATCTGATTTAAGTCCAGAACGTCAAAATGTCGTTGTGTTATCCTGGCTGTAACAGTTAGTGAAGGTGCGGGTTAGAATGTTGGCATTCAGTAGCCCATGCTTGTCATAAAAGGTGGCTAACAGGATCGGGTGGTCAGGCTCGCTGACTTGGTTGGCACATGTAATCGGTTCCCAATTGCGCGGACCAGGGCTTATGCCATTAATCACTGGATTGTCTGTTCCAGACTTGATTATTTACAGTCCGCCACCATATAACTGGAAAATTGCTGAACCATAAACTCACTCACTCATACTTTGATGATGGGAAATTACCACATTAACACGAAAACACATAAACTGTAAAGGAAATTTATTATAAAAATAGAGACACAAGACATTAATTCACAATGCCAAGTGTGAATTGTTAAAGATTAAAATGATTCATTATATATAAATATAATGTTTTGACACTTCGAACGATTAATGATTATAATTTCTAAACATGTCGGGAAGTGCAAATAAAATCTGCAAAACACTCCCACTTTCACTTGGAAATGTGAGAGCCGTTAGGTATACAACCGCATGTTGTGTGTGTGTGTTTGAATTTCTCACTGTTCGTGGCAGTATCCTTATTTTTTTTAAATATCACATTAGGCAGCAACTTTAGGTCAGCTATGTCCTTTGTACTTTTAACATGATTTATATCTTTCTATTTCTATTTGTAAATAATCAGTTGCAAATTATGCTTTACTCGCAATCATTCTTCAGACAGCGCTGCAATCGTAACGTGCTTTCTGATTGGTTTGTCGTACGTTCACACAAAACTTCGCAGCTTGTCACAATATATCACGAATGGGTAAGACAAGAGCGATAAGATAATAAGACAGTATGTTATACAGGTGTAAAGATTGGTTACATTGTAAACAACGTAAGACAACGCTAAACAAGTTATCACATTTCAGTAAGCATTGAAATTGTAAACAAATATATAGATAGGAGCGTTGAGTTTTACGCAGCACTCAGCTATATTCAAGCTACATTGCGGATAGATAAGAGCACTAAAACGGGTGAGGTGTAGGACATAATGAACTGACATGATGAGGTAAATGAAGCAGTGATGTGAAATGGTATACACGATGATAAGATGATAAGGTGAATATAAATATTGAGGATTTACTGTTGATAGAATAATCAATACCACCTGGTGCCCAAAAGTGACGAACCTTGTTTGTTCTAGTTTATCGACATACGCACACACGACCAGATGGGAAAATTCGAAATCGTAAAAATGATTGTGAGATCGGTTACAATTTTCAGCCCTTTTTCATGATTTACCTCTTGTAAAGTAAGCTAGTAGATGTTATTGACTCAAGAAATGAAACTGTTGATTTGGCGTGTTTTGTTAACAATTTTGTTCTAATACCATTAAAGAAGGTTAAAATGTTTTCGAGATATCTTTTGTAAAACATTTCCATAAGAGAACAATCGATGTTGAAGTTAACCGACGCTAGAAAAACAATCTCTGCTGGTCTTTCTTGTACAGGTAAATTGTTGGTCCACTTATGCTTACAATCAATGGCATTTGAATTTACTCACAATTTCAAGTTCCTCATTGTTGATTACAATAGGATGCAAAGGGTGAGATGATTTCATGAAATCTGTTTCTTTTGTTTTCCTAATATGTATTTAAACCAGAAAGTTATCTTTCACCAATCAATAAAATCCAAGACTGTATTTTTGTAATGCAGATTTTAAAACAATTGCTGCGTCAGCAACAGATTTGACAATGAAACAGTATTTAAAGATACACCTGTTGGTATCACTGATGAACAGCATGAGTGATAAAACACATCCTTGTGGAGCTCCAGTGGACAGGTTGGTAACCAAGGAAGTGAGAACACTAACAGTAACATATTGAGGTCTGTTTGTCATGAAAGTCTATCTGATCAGATTGCTGTTAACACTTAAGTGTGTTAGTTTTGATAGAAGTGTCTGATTGATATTGAATGCGGAGGAAAAGTCAGCAAAAGGAATTCTCACATATGATCCATTGTTCGAAATGTTTGTAGATATGATTTAGCAGGGTTAATGTGGCTTCGTCTGTGCCCCTTCTCTCCCAGTAAACAAACTGGACGGGATCGAGATGGTCTTCAACCTCGCGCATAAGTAGATTTTACACTAACACTTCATGGCTGCGGTAGTCATTTAGCACTTTCGGGTTTTGACCGTTGTTATGGATGTATTGAAAGGTCAGTCCCTTAGCCCTAACAGGGGGATGTCCAAGGAGTCTTCAAAAGTATACGTTCGTTAACGGTGTAAAACCATACTGTTTCACCTCACTTCACTCTTTCCATTTCATTTACGATGTGTTTTTCATTGTGCATTTGGATTTTACCATAGATATGCAGTAAAATCAGTGTAGCTTCAGTTCCTTGCCCAGGATACCACAGAACACATTGTGTCTTTCCCAGGATACCACAGAACACATTGTGTCTTTCCCAGGATACCACAGAACACATTGTGTCCAAGCATTTCAATACAAGGTTAAGGCACTGTTATTGATTCTTGATGTCCATGACTTTCACTTTGGCATCTGTACTAGACAGCTTTATATTAACCATGTACGTCTTACATGTAGTATGTGTACTAATACAGGCAAATTGTGAAATAAAGTGAAGACAATGAAGCGAAATAAAATCGCAAATCATATGGCTTAAATCAGAGTGGCTTGAAACGCTACCAAGGTCAATACTGCCACTGGAGGTACGTATGCGACAGTGCGATGACCCTGTAAATGACAGGATGTACCTTGATGGCAGTTTGTAGCGTCACAAGACCATGTGCATAAATTCATATCCCTTCATAAGAAATGTTAATAAACATATCAAACAGAATACTTTGTTACTTCAGTATTTATTTCAGAAATATAATTGCTTTACCGATGCCGAAGAAATCTAGGAGGTTCACATCAATTATCTATTATTTTTATTATTTATTTATTATTTTCATGAGGTAAATGAAATTACTCACACAGCTTCACAAAGCAGTGAGAACCATTGTACCCCTCGGTACATCCCCACGGACATCGTCCATCAACAACATTGCACGTTCCGTTACACTGGCCACAGCCCCGTTCACAATTCAATCCGAATGTCCCATTGTCACAAGCTGCGTAAGAAATAAGAGTCAACTTGTATATTTTCATGGTACACAAAAACGTGATGGGGTTTATTCCTACTCTTTCAAAGTTGTGTCTATCCGAAACCAGTACTTGCATGTGGTGGTTATTCCCAATCTGATTTAAAATAGCCGCCTTCTTGGTGGTATGTTTGTTCAGGTTAGTTACTGTTACTCTTCCCGCCCTCTAAGCGCGAGTGACAGGTCCTGTGAACTTTGTCTTGATGCTATCCTACGTTGCTTGGCTACGGATTATGTGGGTGTGTCAAGTTATGTGTAACCTAAACAATTACCTGACACATGTCAGGGTATGTATTTCTTCTCCTGGGTTGTTTATAAATCTCGTAATGTCTGTGTGCTTTGATTTACGCTATTGTTTTGATGAAACTGTTATAATTATCATCCTATTTGACGATGATGAATTTGATTCTACTAAACTGTGTACATTGGGTTTACAATTCATACCTCCATGAACCAAACAAGGTCAAATTATCTGTATTCTGAATATACGTTTCTCCCTATAGATTGTCCACACTGACCTGTCTGACACAATGGAAGTTTCCACCCTGCCTGACATCCACCTGGACAGGTTCCAGTGACGTGATGACATGTGATGTTATTAGCACAGTAGCCACAGTCAGAGTTACAGTTGGTGCCATACTTTCCGTTGGGACACTCTGTGTGACATATCACAAGACAGATAAGATTCATCTCAACATATCAACTCTACAGTTACAGTTGATGTCATACTAAACACGAATAAAGGAATCTACATCTGATTCTGATGCCCAATTTTGGACATTGTCTCGATCCAGAAATCACCTACTGCTTTCAATAAACGCTTCACAAGGATATAAATTACATAGAGTAGAATCACATGACTTATGGGAAACTCATGAGTAATCACTTACCGTTTTCAGTAAACGCTTCACAAGGATATAAATTACATAGAGTAGAATCACATGACTCATGGGAAACTCATGAGTAATCACTTACCGTTTTCAGTAAACGCTTCACAAGGATATAAATTACATAGAGTAGAATCACATGACTCATGGGAAACTCATGAGTAATCACTTACCGTTTTCAATAAACGCTTCACAAGGATATAAATTACATAGAGTAGAATCACATGACTCATGGGAAACTCATGAGTAATCAATTACCGTTTTCAGTAAACGCTTCACAAGGATATAAATTACATAGAGTAGAATCACATGACTCATGGGAAACTCATGAGTAATCACTTACCGTTTTCAGTAAACGCTTCACAAGGATATAAATTACATAGAGTAGAATCACATGACTCATGGGAAACTCATGAGTAATCACTTACCGTTTTCAGTAAACGCTTCACAAGGATATAAATTACATATAGTAGAATCACATGACTCATGGGAAAGTCAGTCACTGTTGAGAAAAATGATCTGATCAGCTGCAAGTTTCTTTGAGTATGGAAAGAAGTGATCGAATAGACCACGCAACTGGGAATATAACTGCGACTATGATGGATGAAGATTCCTAAACCTGTGGTCAGCACCTAACCAAATGCCATTTCAAGACGTCTTGTCACTCTACACCAAGCATGTCTATATAGCAATGTTAAAAGTGATAACATTCAGTTTTATTGGATCTTTCTGCGGCAACGTTCGACATTACAAATCTTATTACACATAATTACATGATTACAAGTTTTATTCTTTGGTATATAGGTGGTTAAAAGGGCGTGCATGACACAGTTGGCCTGTCTGTATCTATCTCTGTTTTCCTCCACAGGGCAACAACAATGTTAGCTGACATCAACAAGCATTCTGAGTGGGACGTATCATCTGGATTGTTATCAAGGTTTATAAGCGCGGGCTGAGCCCTTACTACGACTCTTGGATGCCTAGCTGTTTTCTGGATTGTCTATGTGGCATGATTTTCAACGAGGCATTCACATTTAATCTCGACGGATGATCGTCACTTGTTATTCTCTGCTTTGACGTGTTTTAATATATAAGTTTATAGAAGTTCTCCTTGCACGAACACCAGTGAGACAGCAGAAACTATGGTCATATTACCTTGTGTGCAACTCTGCAGTGTCCATCCCGCCTCACACTCAGTGTCACAGGCACCATCAGCAGGACAGGAGGTGCTGCTACAATGTCTGTCTGCACAACTCAGGGAACAGTTAGTTCCATAATATCCACCTTGACAGTCTGGGGAGAAATAACAATACTGATGTAGTTTTGAACCAGATTATTATGGGATACTTATACAGAGCACATATCCATGCAACTAGTGCTTGCTCAAGGTGCTAATACTTGTTTACCCGATCATTTGATGTCTGTGTCAACGTTGCATCGTATTATCAATATTAACTACACGTTGATGTGCGTGCAACTAGGTGTATGCACGTATTCATGTGTCCACAATCTGGCCATATGCCAACGGATTCGTGGGTTCTTGTACCGGGTTGTGTACTGTACACTGGCAGTTGTGACAACACGGAAAGTCTGCACACAAAGCTGACTCCAAGGCCTTTACAACCGGTTAACGGTGTGCTCGATCCCGACTCCTCAGCCTCGCTGAATCACTAGCCTGGCGCTTTAGCCAACTCGCCCGTAATATTGTCAAGTTACTTTCAAATTTTCTACTTTTCGTGAAATATATAATAAATCGTTCTACGAATCAATATCAACATTTTATCAAGGTGAGTAACAGCTCATGCCGGGTTGTAATTTGTGTGGTATAAACCTACACGTTATTTGTCATTATTCACTTGATGCTCAGTTAATGAATTTATAACAGGTATAATTAGTAGTAACGCCACTCAGATTACCCGACAAAGGCCTCCGTTTGGCATTTCTTGTGTCTGGATCGATCGAAGGATTAACTGATAACACGCTGATTGATTAATTAGTTTTATGCGGATTTAAATGGGGGATTTGTCAAAAGGTAGTGTTTATGTATGTACATTTACTAATCTATACTGAATACACTCTGTCGTGTCTGTGTCTATGTAGAAACAACACCCTTCTTTTAATGGATTAACCGCCAATACATTGATTGATTGCTCATTATTGGCTAACTAAATAACTTTTTATCTATCTTTGTAGACTTCAATATTACATTAATGTACACAGCAAGATTTTTATGATTGCGCGTTTTTTAGAGGAGAACAGCTGACAACTCTCCACAGGGATACAGAATTCGTGTACGAAGGTAAATATTCTTGTCTTGACTGTAATAAAGCATTGCACTTGAACAGAGAATGATATTCATTTGTATGTATGTATGTATGTATGTATGTATGTATGTATGTATGTATGTATGTATGTATGTATGTATGTATGTATGTATGTATGTATGTATGTATGTATGTATGTATGTATGTATGTATGTATGTATGTATGTGAACTTGTATTCTCATATACCACAGTTGGTGGTGTTGAGTAATAAATTGAATTGAACAACCAATTTAGGCACTAACTACGGGGGTCCGGTGGAAATCTGTGCATAGTGACAGCATCACCCGACCCCAAGGAACAATTGACGGCAACACAACAATTCGGCATGTCTTTGGTGACGTCGAGAAATCAGCAAAAGGACGAGCTTCCTACACATTTTCTACACATTTAACGGGAAATCGTTCCTTCTATGACGTCAGTGTAGGGCTCTGGCGACAGAGTTACATAACCTGTCTGCGGTTTCGTTTGCGGGCGACAGAGAAGCAGACGGCTTTTTAGCAACTTTTGAGCGCTTGGTATTGATTAACCACAAGTTGCTGGGTTTTGTTGTGTTTTTTTTTAAAATGGTTTTCCGTTAATTATGACTAACCAGAAGTCTTTCATATGCAGTGATAAAAAGAGTACCAAACAATTGAGTTTATAGTTGTTCTTTAAGAATTATATCACGGCATTCAACCAGTACGGTTCTTAGATCAAACAAAAACTCTCTTAAGCTAATGAAAGCAAGACCTCACTAAAATATAGATACATGCATGTGTCATATATTTCAATATTATATAAACCATAACACTATTTGGCAAAAAAACGTTTTTGCAAAAGAATGTTGCAAAGAACCCCAAATTTGAATTTGTGCGTTACCAGCGCACGTACTGAGATGTTTAGAAGCAAGTTATATGTATAGAAGAAAGCTGACACGAATTTTCGTAAAGTACAAACAGCATGGCGACAGACAGTAAAGTCTACACTGTTTGACAGCAATGTCGACCATGAACCCGTTTCGTTTGTTCGGCTGGGAAATGAAACGTCACAGTACTGGTGGGTTTACCGATCGAGATATTCGGGTATTCAGTTCAAATCAGTTTAACAGATGCAACAGTTTTCAATTCAACAGTAAAATGAGACAAAAGCCGTCCCCCGACTACCAACAATGCCAGAACATTTGTTGTTTTATTACTGCTATACATGAGTACAATCGGACATGGCTGAGCTGATGGTCGGGATCCAGCTACGATCCGTGTAGGTAGCCAAAGTCCCCATGGTCCGTAGAATAGTGATCTGCCTTCAGCGATCCTCAGCATTTTTTATATTGTAACTTGAAATCCTATTTTACAGATATATGTTAGTTTTATTTCTTGCTACTGAGATACACTAGTTGTTTTACCTCTCCTTCGTGAACGCCAGGTCCCAGGACAGGTGACATTCAGGATATGAGGGATGTCTGTACCGTCAGCACGTCCACTAACTGTGTGACATAGATTTCCTTCTTTGGGGTCAGATGAGTTCATCTCAGAAGTGCAGAGTTGAAGACCAATCCTCAGCTCTCACTAACATATCACTAACATATTCTTATCTTTACTCTCCTTTCACTTCTTGTGTGAGATGAGAGGATGTGTTTTGAGAAGGTTGCTGTGTAAACTATGTTGGCTCTAAGTGTAAAGTATTATTAACAGCAGATAAGTCCCCTTCCCTAAGACAGGTGCTGTGCCAGAATTGGGATAAACCCTTGTACCACCCACAGGGTATGTGTATATGCTTATATTATTCACATGAATAATATTTAATACCGTCGCGGAATGTGCGACACTGAATCATGTTTATGTTATTGTTACGACTAATGCTTAACTGTGTATTATTACCTATCCTATGTGTATTGAATTGTATGCATATATTATCATTATATAATGCGTAAAGATGTACCATATTTTTCTAATGTTCTATATGTGTAATATTATTCATGCTTTGACACAGTATATCCGTTAATTATCCATATGTATATAACCCGTGTATGGAATTATATGTATATCATATGTTTCTTGCACAAATTACACGTGATTATCTCATATTATTATATGTATTGTTACTATGTGTCCATTATCACACATCCAGCTCAGAAATAAACAACCTCACACCCAGCAGAGAGACAAATTATGGCTACCATTGAGGTGGACCTCATTATCGCAAGTTTTCCAATGTTTAGCACAACTATAAAAGTAATCTTCATGACAGTGGACCGTAAGTTGCTTATTTTGGCAAGCATGGGTTGCTGAAGGCCTATTCTACCCCGAACCTTCACGGGTCTGGCCAAGTTTGGGGCAGCTCTTCTTTCAAAATGACGGGCAACACGTTAAGGGCAAATATACACGAAGTAATAAACAATCTGTCATAAACGTGTCTGGAAGGTATCACCCGTAAGTGGAGGTGTACCAGATACAGAATACATCTCATAGATATTTATTCACACTTCACGTTCACTAACCATACTCGGACAGTTAGAGAATTTATGTATTTTTAAAAGCCATCTTGTAATTAAAGGTATTACAGTTTCAATATTAGTTTCTGTGGTGTCTAGACTGAGGACTGTTAATCATAATTTACTGTAGATCGGGAGTGTACATCGACGTACAATCCTGTAAATACCTCTACTACAGTCTGTTCCCGTCCACCCTGGTTGGCAGCCTGCACTTGAACACGCCCCTGTGTCAGGAGCACAGGAGGCCATGTTGTTGACACAGTGACGGGAGTTGCAGGTCTTGCTACAACGGTCTCCATACGTAGCACCAGACGTACATGCTGAAATGAAAGTTGAAGCTGAGTTCAGGGAAGTTAATTCTTTACCTCTGCAGAGATCATCTCTGATCTCTGGTAATTAATTATCTCTGGTATATGAGACTCATTAAAATACTGACAATACTCCAAACTGAGTCATGGTTGAACATGTCTCATGCTAATCAAATATGGACAAGAAACCCCATGTAGACACACTTGCTATTGATCATGAGAACTTGCTGTAAAGCTCCATTCTTTGCTGTGACTATTTGCATTGGCAATGTGTTGCAGTACAGTTTGCCTTTGAATGAATTTGAAAAGGGTTGAAGCTCTTTCGTGCAAATGTCATAAAATACATTCCTACCTGTAACTCCTCTGGCTATAATATATTTAAATGATATTTTATGAGTACAAATATATCATTTTTAAAATAGCATGACAGTACTACTCACTAGAAACTAGTGAAATGTCAGCACATTGTCAGTCAGAAAGAAACTTACTTTGTGAACAGTCATCTCCCCTGTATCCAGCTGTACAGCCGTCGGGACACGTTCCATTCACGTGATGACAGGTGTTAGTTGGCGGCTTACAGTGACGGTTGCTGCAGGTCTTACGACACCCCTCTCCGTACATCCCATTAGAACAGACTGAAAGAAACGGTGCATTTTAGCAGGAAGTGTAAACTTTCCAACTTTAAGCAATACAATTCTTCAGGATGAAAAGTCTTCATGGTTGATTAACTTTCTATATTGTGAAACATCGGCGTTTCGGTATTATGATCGGGATGGAATAAATGACTGGGAATGCTGAGCGGTACCGAGAATTTGCAATTGGTCGCGTTAGCCTTTTTCAAGAGAACAAGTGCAGTGTAACGTCATAAAGAATGGATGTGTCGTAATCAGAGCAAATGAAAATGTTACCCTGTACCGAAATATTATTTCTCTTCGAGTATATCTGAAAAAAATGTACCGTACTGGAAGTTATTCGGACTACACCTTAGCGTGTTCCTTTCATATGACATAATGCATCAACCATATTCTCCAGAATCCACTGCCACTAACAGCGCTCGCTTCTCTATATTCTAAATAGCTGTGCGGGTTTTTTTTGTGTTTCTGGAGTGTGGGTACTGTATAATAGACCCATAACTGTCACCATTTTTACGGGGTGGGGGATGTTGCTTCAACTATCTACGTCCACTGTCCGACGTTACATGCATTGAACCTACATCAACTGGACCTACACATGGAATGAATAATCACGAAACCATAATGCTAGCTGTATAGGCACCTGTTTTTACAAAAGAGATCCCGTTAAGTCACGGGGAAACCTGATGATACATATAAACACTTTGACATTGAAAACAAAATATCAAAAAGAGACTGTAGGAGATTGCAAGTACAATGTCAGGAAAACGAAAGCATACTTTGTGAACAGTCATCTCCCGTGTAACCAGCCGTACAGCCGTTGGGACACCTTCCAGTCACGCGATCACATGTGTTAGATGTGTGAGACGGTTTACATCGATCGCTGCAGTACTTGTTACATCCTTCTCCGTATCGCCCTCTGGGACAGACTGAAAGGCATGGCGAGTTATATGAGGAAGTGTATATTTACTGTGTATAAACTTGTTGTAGGCAATGTAAACATTTTCATCCTAGAGAACACGATAAGTTGGTTTGTGGGATTCATTATTTTCTCAAGTATACATTGACTTCGAGAGTCATTTGTATTGCAGTCACCAATTTTACTAAACGAAACTGAGAACTCGACAATCGTTAGTTACATCCTAAAATGGATGAACTGTGCATCACAGGATATTGTAAACTTGACTTCACTAAAGACAATATCATAAGGTATTATTGTGCTTTTCTGGTAGTTACAAACATAGTTTGTACAAAGTTTATTTGCATCTTGCGTTGAGACAAATCGACGAGAAACTACAGAAGATAATGAACAATGATATGTCCGGTATTTCAGTTTAAGCCATGACGTCAACAAACATATCATGCCTCGTACAATTGAATAATGCGTGACAGTAGGGATGTGAGTATTAATGTTGTATATCCAAATATTTGTGTCATATGTAAACAAGGGTACGCCACTCGTGATGTCATAAGACCGGCGGTTCTACCCTCTGTTTTTTTGTAATGCAAAATGGACAATACAACAAAGGCATAGGAAATACAGTAGGTATATATACGGACGAAAGGAGCGCCAAACTTACTATAAATTAAACAAAAATGTGAAAAGATGCGGATGAAACTGCAGTTATGAACGCTGGGATACATTGATCAAAATATAGACATACCGGCCGGAGAGGTTTAACAACGATGTAGCTCAAATCAGTGGGTTATATTTAGCAGGTCAAGTGATACTTTCCTTATAGCTTTAGTGATAGAAAAAGCAGAGTAGTCTCCTAAATATTTTAAATTTGCTTTTCAGATTTGTGTGACATGACCTTCTCGTGTCTTCAGTAAACATACCAAATATCCATACTCTATGTCTTATCGCTGAATCTGTAACTGGGATGTGCCTATATTCACAGATGTAGAATTATGAATGAAGACTATTTCAGTGAATCGGTCAGCTGTTTCGATTACACTATATTCGGTCAACAATTTCAAACGGATCTAGCTAGTTGCAGATTTGTTTTCAAAACCTTTGCAACCACAGTGAAGCATGGCCTGGATATGCCGTTAATCATTAGATTGCCTGCACACACTCACACTTGCCCACATCCATAGCAACTGATTCTTCTATTCAACGCTGAACACACACTGTCCCTAAGCGTAGTGTTTTAGGTTTGTACAGAAATACGTGTTGAATTATGTGTAGGTCACTATTACGAAATCCAACAGTTTACTACATTTACTACTTGAATGGAAACGGATTAAACGCTAAATACTACAGAACGTATGTGAGTAAGTTAACACCTATTGAACATACAAACGCTAGTAAATGGATGGAAGTTAGTAATGGCGTGGAGTGCTTATCATTCATGGGCGATGGTCTGATAAAAGTGCCTGTATGTTTTGAACTTGACTGTAGTGAGTGAGTGAGTTTAGTTTTCAGCAATATTCAGGCGTCTGTAAATAATCGAGTCTGGACCAGACAATCCAGTGATCAACAGCATGAGCTTCGATCTGCGCCATTGGGAACCCATGGTATGTGTCAATCATGTAGGCGAGAATGACCACCCGATTCGTTAGTCGACTTTCATGGCAAGCATGTGTTGCTGCAGGAAAGGGGCGAGTGGCGACGAATGTGGAGCAAGGATCCGTCTGCTTGACTTCGTCTAGAACTCAATCATGCCCATAGTTTTGAAGCTAAGTGGGTATCTCCAGTTTCAAGTGGGTAGCTATACTTTCAGATACCCGCCATGAATTTCAAAATCCGGGTATTCAGTTCAAATCAGTTTAACAGATGCAACAGTTTTCAATTCAACAGTAAAATGAGACAAAAGCCGTCCCCCGACTACCAACAATGTCAGAACATTTGTTGATTTATTACTGCTATACATGAGTACAATCGGACATGGCTGAGCTGATGGTCGGGATCCAGCTACGATCCGTGTAGGTACCCAAAGTGGAGCAAGGATCCGTCTGCTTGACTTCGTCTAGAACTCAATCATGCCCATAGTTTTGAAGCTAAGTGGGTATCTCCAGTTTCAAGTGGGTAGCTATACTTTTAGATACCCGCCATGAATTTCAAGATCCGGGTATTCAGTTCAAATCAGTTTAACAGATGCAACAGTTTTCAATTCAACAGTAAAATGAGACAAAAGCCGTCCCCCGACTACCAACAATGCCAGAACATTTGCTGTTTTATTACTGCTATACATGAGTACAATCGGACATGGCTGAGCTGATGGTCGGGATCCAGCTACGATCCGTGTAGGTACCCAAAGTGGAGCAAGGATCCGTCTGCTTGACTTCGTCTAGAACTCAATCATGCCCATAGTTTTGAAGCTAAGTGGGTATCTCCAGTTTCAAGTGGGTAGCTATACTTTCAGATACCCGCCATGAATTTCAAAATCCGGGTATTCAGTTCAAATCAGTTTAACAGATGCAACAGTTTTCAATTCAACAGTAAAATGAGACAAAAGCCGTCCCCCGACTACCAACAATGTCAGAACATTTGTTGATTTATTACTGCTATACATGAGTACAATCGGACATGGCTGAGCTGATGGTCGGGATCCAGCTACGATCCGTGTAGGTACCCAAAGTGGAGCAAGGATCCGTCTGCTTGACTTCGTCTAGAACTCAATCATGCCCATAGTTTTGAAGCTAAGTGGGTATCTCCAGTTTCAAGTGGGTAGCTATACTTTTAGATACCCGCCATGAATTTCAAGATCCGGGTATTCAGTTCAAATCAGTTTAACAGATGCAACAGTTTTCAATTCAACAGTAAAATGAGAAAAAAGCCGTCCCCCGACTACCAACAATGTCAGAACATTTGCTGTTTTATTACTGCTATGCATGAGTACAATCGGACATGGCTGAGCTGATGGTCGGGATCCAGCTACGATCCGTGTAGGTACCCAAAGTGGAGCAAGGATCCGTCTGCTTGACTTCGTCTAGAACTCAATCATGCCCATAGTTTTGAAGCTAAGTGGGTATCTCCAGTTTCAAGTGGGTAGCTATACTTTCAGATACCCGCCATGAATTTCAAAATCCGGGTATTCAGTTCAAATCAGTTTAACAGATGCAACAGTTTTCAATTCAACAGTAAAATGAGACAAAAGCCGTCCCCCGACTACCAACAATGTCAGAACATTTGCTGTTTTATTACTGCTATGCATGAGTACAATCGGACATGGCTGAGCTGATGGTCGGGATCCAGCTACGATCCGTGTAGGTACCCAAAGTGGAGCAAGGATCCGTCTGCTTGACTTCGTCTAGAACTCAATCATGCCCATAGTTTTGAAGCTAAGTGGGTATCTCCAGTTTCAAGTGGGTAGCTATACTTTTAGATACCCGCCATGAATTTCAAGATCCGGGTATTCAGTTCAAATCAGTTTAACAGATGCAACAGTTTTCAATTCAACAGTAAAATGAGACAAAAGCCGTCCCCCGACTACCAACAATGCCAGAACATTTGCTGTTTTATTACTGCTATACATGAGTACAATCGGACATGGCTGAGCTGATGGTCGGGATCCAGCTACGATCCGTGTAGGTACCCAAAGTGGAGCAAGGATCCGTCTGCTTGACTTCGTCTAGAACTCAATCATGCCCATAGTTTTGAAGCTAAGTGGGTATCTCCAGTTTCAAGTGGGTAGCTATACTTTTAGATACCCGCCATGAATTTCAAAATCCGGGTATTCAGTTCAAATCAGTTTAACAGATGCAACAGTTTTCAATTCAACAGTAAAATGAGACAAAAGCCGTCCCCCGACTACCAACAATGTCAGAACATTTGCTGTTTTATTACTGCTATGCATGAGTACAATCGGACATGGCTGAGCTGATGGTCGGGATCCAGCTACGATCCGTGTAGGTACCCAAAGTGGAGCAAGGATCCGTCTGCTTGACTTCGTCTAGAACTCAATCATGCCCATAGTTTTGAAGCTAAGTGGGTATCTCCAGTTTCAAGTGGGTAGCTATACTTTTAGATACCCGCCATGAATTTCAAAATCCGGGTATTCAGTTCAAATCAGTTTAACAGATGCAACAGTTTTCAATTCTGTTGCTATACATGAGTACAATCGGACATGGCTGAGCTGATGGTCGGGATCCAGCTACGATCCGTGTAGGTAGCCAAAGTCCCCATGGTCAGTAGAATAGTGATCTGCCTTCAGCGATCCTCAGCATTTTCTATATTGTAACTTGAAATCCTATTTTACAGATATATGTTAGTTTTATTTCTTGCTACTGAGATACACTAGTTGTTTTACCTGTCCTTCGTCGACAGGTTTCTAAACTTTGCGCATTTATCATGAATTTATAATTATTTTAAGTCACGATATGACTGAAAACACTGCCTCAGTAGCTTTAAACTCAATCATTACCCACGTGTGCTATAAGAAATACAACGGGACAAAGACATCAATATTCCTCGCAATGGCAAAATACTCGCATTAATATGTTTACTAGTTATGATTCTATGGTGTCAAATTTGGTGAAGATATAGAGAACGGTTTTAAAGGTTGTACTACAGAAAAGGTGAGTGAGTGAGTGAGTGAGTGAGTTTAGTTTTACGTCGCACTTAGCAATATTCCAGCTATATGGCGACGGTCTGTAAATAATCGAGTCTGGACCAGACAATCCAGTGATCAACAACATGAGCATCGATCTGCGCAATTGGGAACCGATGACATGTGTCAACCAAGTCAGCTAGTCTGACCACCCGATCCCGTTAGTCGCCTCTTACGACAAGCATAGTCACCTTTTATGGCAAGCATGGGTTGCTGAAGGCCTATTCTACCCCGGGACCTTCACGGGTCTACAGAAAAGGACACTACCACCAATTTGAGTCAAAGTCAAACTTGTTTCAATGAAAGCACCACAAATATTTAATTCACGGGTTATATATTCGTTCCTTCTATGACGTCACTGTAGGGCTCTGGCGACAGAGTTACATAACCTGTCTGCGGTTTCGTTTGCGGGCGAGAGAGAAGCAGACGGCTTTTTTGCTTTTCAAGCATGGGTTGCTGAAGGCCTATTCTACCCCGGACCTTCACGGGTCTGGCCAAGTTTGGGGCAGCTCTTCTTTCAAAATGACGGGCAACACATTAAGGGCAAATATACACGAAGTAATAAACAATCTGTCATAAACGTGTCTGGAAGGTATCACCCGTAAGTGGAGGTGTACCAGATACAGAATACATCTCATAGATATTTATTCACACTTCACGTTCACTAACCATACTCGGACAGTTAGAGAATTTATGTATTTTTAAAAGCCATCTTGTAATTAAAGGTATTACAGTTTCAATATTAGTTTCTGTGGTGTCTAGACTGAGGACTGTTAATCATAATTTACTGTAGATCGGGAGTGTACATCGACGTACAATCCTGTAAATACCTGTACTACAGTCTGTTCCCGTCCACCCTGGTTGGCAGCCTGCACTTGAACATGCCCCTGTGTCAGGAGCACAGGAGGCTATGTTGTTGACACAGTGACGGGAGTTGCAGGTCTTGCTACAACGGTCTCCATACGTAACACCAGACGTACATGCTGAAATGAAAGTTGAAGCTGAGTTCAGGGAAGTTAATTCCTTACCTCTGCAGAGATCATCTCTGATCTCTGGTAATTAATTATCTCTGGTATATGAGACTCATTAAAATACTGACAATACTCCAAACTGAGTCATGGTTGAACATGTCTCATGCTAATCAAATATGGACAAGAAACCCCATGTAAACACACTTGTTGCAATGAAAGCGCCACAAATATTTAATTCAGAATTCCAAAACTACCAACAGGCGCCACATCACCACGAGATCTCTCTATGTGCCATGTTTGGTGAAGAAATAATGAATGGTTTTAAAGATCTGGTCAGGAAAAGACAAATACTAGTATGCACGGACGCACGTACGGAGTCCATTTTAATATTCCCGACAAAACAAGTTTCGGCGGATAATTATTTGCCTTAGTCTGCATCCGTTTTGGTGTAATACAAGATACGATGATGGCTATTTTAATGATATAACAGTCATGTCTTCACTCTTTCAGATAGGTGTTTTTTCCAAATCCTTGTTCCCATCGTACGTGCTGTTTCACTTCCACGCAAGAAATCGATTCTGATTGTGAAACCCAGTATTTGCCTATTAATTCAACTAATAGTCCTCTAATGAATACTTCTGTTTGTAAGGCGTTAAAACTAGACATTTTACTTTGAGCAAGTGGAAGCTGATGACCATTTTCAATGCCGCTATTTGATTGGTTGATATTTATAGATGGGCAATCAGTCAAGGATTAACAAGCCACGACTAGAACTCTGTCACATTTCAATTGCCTTTACAATTATGCGACATTGAAAATGGTTACAACAGATTACATTATCATTGGCAGAGAATAGAACGTGTGTGTTTGCTGACTACGTTGGTTGCCGGCAACATGAAGCTAATTTGGAATTGCCTAATTCAGACATCACATAAAATGAGATAATCCCCTCGAAATGCATGGAAACTTCTTCATTGACAATTAAAGTACCTGCTATTGTTTCACATTAGTCTTTAACGGGTCCTTAAAAATATGGACTTTTTTGCATGAGAGTTAACGAGATTTCTCGAATACCTGTCTGTGATCATACCCGACTAAAGTATTTTGCATCAATCACAAGTTTGTGTGATCCTTGACTTAATTATTTTCTGGTTATCGCTGGTCTGTCATTGTCTATGTACTTACTCCAGACTTGTACTTCAGCGAAGTCCAACACAGCACCATGTTCATCATTATCAATCTCTGTGTAGACAGTCAGGTAACGCCAGGTCCCAGGACAGGTGACATTCAGGACATCGGGGATGTCTGTACCATTTGAGTTTCCGCTAACTGTGTGACATAGGTATCCTTCCTTGGGGTCAGATGAATTTGTCATAGAGGTGAAGAGGTGAAGGCCATTACGTCGACGCGTATCTGAAAGAGTGAGCGAGTGTGATTTTACGCCGCTCTTAGCAACGTTCGAGCAACATTACGGCGACGAACACTAGAGATATGCTTCACACCTTGTACCCATATAGGGAATCTTATCCGGGTGACGGCGTGAGTAGAGTAAAATACGTGAGTCCAGCACCCCGCACCCCCATGATATGGCTTCTGATTGGCTAAAACCTGTCACGTGACACATTGACGTCATCATGACGTCATAAGAGATCATCCGTGTAGACTATTGGCTAAAACATGTCACGTGACACACTGACGTCATCATGACGTCATACGTGAGTCCAGCACCCTTCATCCCATGATATGGCTTCTGATTGGCTAAAACCTGTCACGTTACACATTGACGTCATCCAATGACCTCATAGATGATTTGTGATTGGCTAAAATTGATCATGTGACAGATGACGTCACACATTCCAGAGCCCGTGAGTCATCAAAGGTTGGAGTTGAGCATTCAATAGATACCACCTGTGTAAATAAGGCGTGGAGACCTATGTGAATAGGTAGCACCTGTATCAACACTGAACTGAACTGCACTGAATATTTACCACCAGTGTCAACAATATTTGAATGGGTATTGTACTCTGGACACCCGTGTCAATAATGAATAGGTACTGTTCTCAGGACACCTGTGTCAACAAACTGCAAACACTTGAGCGTGAATTCATTGGGTTTTTAAAATGGCAACACACTCATGTCACATGTTTGGAATAAAAGTTGTTACCTTTATTAAGCTTGGGCTTAGTGTCTCAAATTCATTTGCCTTTCACCATTCCTTGCTTTCTGTTGTTATTCAGCTGACACCCTGTGTTCTTCTTCCTCTTTTGGAATAATTTCGTTTGTCAGGATTTCATTTCAAAAGGTAGGTTTGGTTTAATATTCATAATTTTTTTCAAGTGACTTATACATAAAAAAAACTCCAACATATTATTTTAAAAGATAAACAAAAAGCATACATTATGTTCATAAATATGGTTGTAATGGTTCATGTTTTAGAAAATAAACATTGCCCTGTCAGTTTTATTTTTATTTTATTTTATGTTTACGTTTCAGAGCACAAACATCCTAAAATTTGTTTGCTAGACTAAATTTGCAATGGCTTCTTCTTCTTCTTCCAATGAAAATTTATTCACTTGTAAATATTGTCAAAAAAGCTATAGTAGAAAATATTGTCTGGTTAGACATCAGAAAAACTGTGGGCCATTTTCTACCATATTCACTTGTGACTATTGCTCCAAACAATTTCTTCGAAAAGACAAATTAAAACAACACCAAAAAAGTCAGCATGGTGTTTCTTCTAGTCCAAAATACTCCTGTTACAAATGCCCAGAGACATTTTCATCCGCCAAGAAACTCGCGCTTCATAAAAGACAGGTTCATTTCAATGATCGGACAGGGGGAGGTGCCAAAAGTAATGTCAAGCGAAGGAAAAAGAATGACAATTCCGAACAATCATGCTCCAGACAAGCGATGAATGGAAATGTTAGAGAATTTGATTTTATTCCCGAAGGCAATGATGGTGGCGATCCCTATTACTACCTTGTGAAAATTCAACCTGAAACATCTAGAGTCGGAAATTGAAAGTAAGCGATCCATAAAGTGGGGACTTTGTGCTCAATTTCAATTCAGCAAAACAAATGCTGATGGTTCGACTTCTTTTAATGAGCCTTACTTTAGAACAAAAATGACTCCAGCAACAGAAGCTGATGATTTAGATGAAAAGTATGTAGAAGGGATCAATACCATCATGGAACTGATAGACAGTTACGAGGGGGATAGTTCAAATTTAAATTTTGAACAAGTGTTAAGTGTCAAAATGTCGGTGGTCAAGTTTCAACCTTTCGGTGGAAGTTCATATCTTCCCTTGCCTGAAACATTACAGAACAAACGTTGTTTACTTAACATCCAAAACTCTGATGATGAAATGTGCTTTGTTTACTGTATTTTGGCACACCTGTTTCCCGTTCAGTCACATCTTGTCCGAGAAGAGGTTAGTCATTATAGGGACAAATTGCATGAGCTGAATCTAAATGGTTTTGAATTTCCAATGCAGCTCAAGCATATTTCAAAATTCGAAAAAGCCAACAATCTCAGTATAAATGTTTATGGAGTAGATGAAGAGGAAAACCAAGAGAAAGTTATCTTCCCTTTAAGAATAGGTTCTGAGATGACTCATCTTCCCAAGGATCGTCATGTGGATCTGTTACTGTTGACTCAAGAAGTTGAGGAAGAAGATGAAAGCCCACTCTCTCATTACGTGTTGATTAAAAGCTTGTCGGCATTAATATCAAAATCCGATGATCGTAACACAAAATTCATTTGTCGAAAATGTTTGTGGTCCTTCTCGTCTGAAGATGTCTTGGTAAAGCATTTGCCCTACTGCCATGACAAAGCACAACGCATTAAAATGTCTGAACCAGAAAAAACTTTCAGACAATTTGGATTGGGTCAGTACAAGAAAATGTCCCGCATACCATTTGTGGTCTACGCGGACTTTGAATCAGTATTGTCACCTGTGCAAAACACAAATGAAAGAGAGGAAGGGCAGAGGAGCTGTCATGTTCAGGAGCATCTTCCCTGCGGATATAGTTATCAAATTGTGTGTAGAGAACCTGAACTCTATTCATTTCCTTTGAGAACATACAGTGGGGAAGATGCTGCTGGACATTTCATGACAAGTCTTTTACAAGATTATGATTATATCATGGACATCTTAAACCATCCGGTGTCTATGAACATCAGTCCTGAAGAACAGTTAGCATTAGATTCTGAAGATGAGTGCTATCTTTGTGGTAAGAAGGTCGCTCACAATGAGCGCCACGTCGATCATGATCATTTGACGGGTCGAGTCCGAGGTTTGTGTCACAATCGTTGCAATGTGAACTACAGAGAATCACAGTTTGTGACCGTGATTTGTCACAATGCCTCGAGGTACGATAACCACTTAATTCTTCAAGCCGCAGAACATTTTGCTGACAGGAAACTGTCGTGCATTGCTCAAAATTCAGAACATTTCATCATGTTCCAAATTGATCAAATTGATTAGACGTATTCATGAATACCAGTTTGCAAAATTTGGCCAATAATTTGCGAAACAAAGGTCAGGAAAACTTTGCTTATGTAGCGAAAAACTATCCTGAGCATGTGGATCTGCTGACCAGAAAACTGCCATATTTCTACGAATACGTGGACAGCTTCAATAAATTAGATGAGACAGAATTCCCAACTCGGGATCAGTTTTATTCATCTCTGACAGAGGATACCGTATCCCAAGAGGAGTATGAGTTTGCTCATCACATTTGGGAAACTCTCAATATTTCCTCTGTTAGACAGTTTATGGAGTTGTACGTTGAAGTAGACACTCTTATCCTCACTGATGTCTTTGAGGCCTTTCGAGACATGTGCTTGAGCTACTATAAGCTCGACCCTTGTCAATACTTCACTTTGCCAGGGATGGCCATGGATGCGTGTCTCTTGATGACAGGCGTGAAGTTAGATCTCATGACCGATCCGGACATGTATAATTTTGTCGCCAATGCCATCAGAGGCGGGGTGTCCAGTATCAATCACAGACACGCTGAAGCTAACAACAAACACATGGCTGACTTTGACCCTTCCAAACCAGAATCTTATCTGTTGTATTATGACATAAACAATTTGTATGGTGCCGCCATGAGTTGTCCTTTACCGCTAGGATGGTTTGAATGGGTAGAAGAAACAGAAATAGATAACATTGACTGGTTGAAACTCGACCCCGAAGGTGACATTGGCTATGTTGTAGAGTGTGATTTGGAGTATCCACGGGACCATCATGCTATGCATCAAAGTTTACCCCTTTCCCCCACCAAAGAAAGTATCCCCTTTGAAGACATGTCCCCCTTTCATCAAAACTTGCTCAAAGAGTTAGGTTTGTTAGGTAAGGAGAACGATAAAAAGCCCCACACGGGGACCAAACTGTTTGCCACCCTGAAAGACAAACACAATTATGTTGTTCACTTCAGAACATTACAACAATATCTTCAGTTGGGTTTGAAACTGAAACGCGTACATAAAGTGTTGAAATTTACCCAGTCTAAGTGGTTGAAACCTTACATCGATTTTAACACTCAAAAACGAAAGGAAGCCACAGATGACTTTTCGAAAGATTTGTTCAAACTGCTTTCGAATGCAGTGTACGGGAAACAGTTGCAAAATGTAAGAAATTACAAACAAATTGAACTGATCACCACCAAGGAAAGATTGAGAAGGTTCACAGCAAAGCCCAATTTCAAAAGGGTGTCAATATATTTTCTGAAAATTTGGTAGTGGTGAGCATGGAAAGAGCCTCGGTGACTCTGAATCAAAATGTGTCTGTCGGCTTCACTATTTTGGAACATGCCAAGAGACTCCTCTATGATTTCCATTACAATGTAATGTTGAAGGAATACAGTCACAAGCATCTCAGAGTCTGCATGACAGACACTGATAGCTTGTTTTATCAAATATGGTCTCCTGTGGGTACTTCTCTTCTCGATGCCAAAGATTTTATGCTAGCAAACATTCATCTGTTTGACACATCCAACTATCCAAAGGATCATCCCCTATTTTCTATGGACCGTCACAAAGCGTTAGGTCTGATGACAAATGAGGTAGGCGGGAAAACAATCAGGGAGTTTGTTGGGTTAAGAGCTAAAAACTATAGTTTTATCTTTGACAAAACTCACAGTGAAAGGGTGGAAAAACTCACTGCCAAAGGGATTCAAGAAACTTTTAAAAGGAAGCATCTTCGACACCAAATGTTTAAAGATTGTCTTTTTGACCACGAACAGAAGATGGCCTCCTATCATCAAATCCGTTGCATTCATAACAATCTCTACACTGATAAAGTGTCATAATTGGCACTTACTCCTCAAGATGATAAACGATACATTTTGGCAGATGGTATTGAATCTCGGCCTTATGGATATAAGCCTATTTAACTCATTATTACGAGTCTAGCAAACAAGGAGTGAATGAGGAGGACTATTATTATGATGATAACTTTGAAGGTACTAACAACTATAATTTGTTTCTTATCAAAAGAAATGTAATAGAATATAGATTAAAATTAGAAATTTTGTTTCCAAAAATACATGTTTTCTGTTTTTTAACTAATATTTTGTTTTGTTTTTATCAAAAACATGTTTTGAAAAGTGTATTCATTCATTAAACTTAATATAATATCATTATCAATCCACTTTTTTTTTGTTTCAGAACCAGTGCAATCACTATGAACAGCAGCCAGAGCAGCAATACCAAATACTGCTTCAGGGTGACTCAAGCCAACGGTGAAGTAATACGTCAGGGTCGGAGATTAAGAAGAAATAGACTTGAAGCCTATCTTCCTGGAACTCAAAGTTTAGAGAGACTGTTGAGACAAGAATATCTTGCAGCAGCATCAACATCCCCCAGTGTTGACAGAGGCTCTGTCTACAGAGGACCTTTTCGCATTGCGACTGTGGAAGTTCAACATCGTCTAGACCCTCACCCTGAGAGAAGACGTTTTGAAGCTATACTGGAGGACATATATGTGGATCACCTAGTCTCTGCGGTGAATGACATGTGTCAGAGTAGCTGTTATGGGTGTCAAACGGATCATCCGTCACAGCGTCATCACCCTTGTCTCATGATGGGGGTGGAGGAACGTGTGATGACTTATTTTGATGATGCTCTTACTAATCTGGAACACGAAAGCTTGCTTCAAAAGGCAAGAGCTCAAAGTACAGCCGAAGGACTTTATGTTGGCGATATTGATACAATTTATTATGAACATGCTACCTATCGTAATGGATGTTTTCTAACCTTTGAGAGGAAGGAGCGAATGGAACGAAAGGTGGCCGAGAAAGTTGTGATCTGATTAGATAAATGGAGTTAGTTTGATTTTGTTCATGCAATGTTCTTCCTGTTTATTTGTTTATATCACTTTTAAATGTTAATTTTAGTTCAGATGTACTGACTTACTCCTTTTACAATCAAGATGACATTGATGATGATGATGACGATGATGATGATGATGATGATAGGAAATTCAATAACATCCTTGTATAATCTAGTATATTGTGTGTGTTCTTTTTTATTAGAAACAATGAACAACCTGAACGAAACAGATGATAACTATGTCACATCCTACACAAACATCCAACTGTAATTTTTAAATGATGGAAAGAAAAGGTGAAGAGATGTTGTCCAAAGGCTTCCATCAATTTACTTTCTAACTTAACATGTTTCAAATGAGTTTAAGATACTATTTTAGTTAACACGTGTCAAATGAGTTACGTATTGACCAATGAATTTAAACCTAACATTTGAAATAAAGAGGTCAATCTTCAAAAAAATATCCAATCATATGATGACACGTAACAAAACAAGTTGGGTATTTCCACAGACTTCAACATACACTCCACATTACATTGAGTATACCTCCAACCAAGAAGTTGTGTCAGAATTTACTCCATACCATGTCATCCACAAGGTTAGTGTCATTATCTTTTCCAATGCATGTCTTCCTTTTAACACATACTTTATTTTACTAAATTGAAAAAAAACTATTTGCGTAATAATAACGGTAATGATAATAATAACCGTTAAACAATCTTTCTGAAAACAAGTGGTATTTCAGTGATAGAAAATCAATTATCTGCCATTGGTTGTAAGGACATTCATGTTAAATGAGACATATTTTTTCTCACTTTCAACAGACGAGACAAGTCCACTTTCTACTCTTGGAAACAAGTCATGAAAATGCCCCACACTCTCAATGAAGCAATTATCGAACAATCTCACGAGTGGTTTCCCTACCGACAGGACTGTGTTAAAGATGCCAGGAGAAAGTTTCAAGATGACTACAATGTTACTAGACGTGTCATTGTTAAGAAGACAAGATGGGCACTAACTGCAGACGAGGTTGACAAGGCAGAGAAAATGAAACTGGTGGAAGATCTTCTGACTCTGTGCTACAGCATCCATGTGACCAAGATAGTGAAGAGACTGTCTCGTGAAATGTGTTTTGGCTGCATGTTCGATTCAGAAGGCGAACATGTACACACTTGTGAATTACCCGAGGAAGACCTGGTGGAGAAATATTTCAAGATGGCGCTGTCTGACGCGGATGAAGGCGAGGTGCAGGAAAACTGGAGTCAGCTAATGTTGGAGGACCCTGTTTTGAAAGAAGTGAGAGACTTCAATTTTGTCCCCTATCGCTGTAAGGACTATCTTGACCCTCAGTTTAAGACACCCACGTGGGTAGATGGACTGAAAGTTCGTGTGGTGAAAATGTTGAAACTGCGGAAGAGAATGTGAGATGCAGACAATAAACATTGTCCAGTTTTTGCTACAATAAAATTGTCATACACTAAACAATATTCTCTGTTATTTTTACCACATTTCTGTATATAATGAGTCTATAAAATTGGTTTCTTTCATTCCAACATGAGTTCTCAAAAGAGTAAGAATAACACCAGCACATCCAACAAAGAACTGGAAGAATATTATTTCAACCCGGAAAAACCAGGAGCCTATTATGGTCCCTCAAAGCTTCGAAGTGTATTACGAGATAAGGGTGAATCCAAAAGGTCTCTTCGTTCAGTGAAAAAGTTTGTCAATGATCAAGATGCTTATAGCTTACATAGACCCCCTCGATACCGCTTCAAAAGAATGAGAGTCAGAGTGAATTCTCTGAACGAAATGTTTGATGTGGATTTGGCGGATATGTCCAGGTACACAAAATGGAACGATGGGGTCAGATACCTGCTGGTGAGTGTGGATATTCTGTCTAGATATGTATTTTCACTGCCTTTAGTGAACAAGAGACCAGAAACTGTCTTAAAGGCTTTCAAAGAAATATTGAAGGAAAGGAGACCTGAAAAAGTGAGAACAGATGCGGGGAGCGAATTCAAAGGGGCTTTTAAGGTATTTCTAGAAAAGGAAAACATAACCCACACCATTGCGCGCAATGAAAACATCAAAAGCAATTACGTGAAACGGTTCAACAGGACCCTGAAATCCTTGATCACTTGATACATGACACACAAAAACACCAAACGCTACTTGGACGTTCTCCCCAAACCGGTGTACAACTACAACCACGCGTTGCATTCTTCGCTGCCACAACTGTCTCCTGCACGAGTGACCAAGGAGAACCAGGTCAAAGTGTGGGATCACGTCTACCTGAAACCCTTGAGGAAGAAAGTCAGCAGCAAACCTCGAGTCAAGAGATACCTATTTAAAGTAGGCGACCTGGTTCGCATCTCATATCTGAGAAGACCCTTCAGCACGGTGCTCGATCTCAAGTGGACGGAGGAGCTTTTCAAAGTATCTCAACGCTACAGAAAGCAGGGGTTTGCTCAATACAAACTGAAAGACTTTCACGACGAGCCTCTGACCGGATCGTTTTACGCCAACGAGCTAAAGAAGGTCGACAAAGCAGACGACGTGCTCTGGCAAGTAGAGAAGGTCTTGAAAAGGAAAAAGGTGAAGGGGAAGACGTATGCCCTGGTGCGCTGGCTTGGTTGGCCAAAAAAATTTGACTCCTACGTGCCGGAAAGTGACCTGAAAGAAGCGTGAACATCATGGAGAAGTATGTGTTTCTCAAAGCTCAGACTCCAAAACCACATCCTTCATTTTCGTGTGCAACTCAACCAGAGACTGACATTTGACGGATTCTGGGTGGTGTCCTTGACGGATCCATAGACATGAGTAAGGTCAAAGATCCCTACGTTGATGTTTTGTGTAATCTTTGCGACAGTTCGTTGGTGGGAGAGACTCAGCTGAACTTACTGAGACGGATCGATTTGAGACAGGGTCCTACGTACAGCTTTAGCACTGAAATGTGCATGCGCGTCAAATTGAAAGAAACGGACAACATTGAACTGTATTTAAGGAGTGGAAACACCGCCGCTGCTTCATTCTTGTCAGAGGAGACCCACGCCACACTTCACTTGAGACGATATCCTTTCGTGGAGTAATTTACTACCATCAACATCATCATCATGGAATCTCGTCCGCTGTACGTTCCTGACTATGCCAAGTTCAAACACTATTTTGACAACAAACACGTGAGGAAGACTTCGAATCTACTTTACGGGAAAGCCCCAAAAATGGTGATTCCAGTTCGATGCCAGGCAGCAGGAGCAACGCAACCGCAAACGACCACTGACGTCACCATGCACGTGACATCGGAATCTCAAAGCGAGGTAGAAAGAGCCAAAGCCAAACACAAGAGAGCCAAGGCTATAAAACGCAAGGCAGGCGAGAGATGCGTCACAATGAAGAAAATTCGTCGTACCGAGAACACTGCCTCCATGGTCCCTTCGAAGACAGCCAAAGCGCTCAAGTGCACTCCTGTGCGAGAAGAGGACATTTTCAGTTAAAAGAGAACCAAAAGCATGTCTCTCATAAACAACGGGGACTTTGAGGAACTGGTTCCAGAAGCGTTGAATTTGTTTTCACTTCCGCCTTATCAAAGTTCGGTGCAGAAGCATTATTTCGTTAACGTGAGGCCGTTGAGTCAAATCAACGACACGAGCCCGCTGGAGTTTCACGTGTCCAATTCGGGAGCCGACTACATCGATCTGAAAAGGACCCGTCTGCACGTCAAGGTCAAGGTCACTCAAGCCGACGGCACCACGCCGTTGGCGGAAGATGAAAACGTGGCTCCCATAAATTTGTTTATGTCGGAGCTATTTTCTCAAACGACTGTCTACCTACAGAATCAGCTGGTGTCTTCGACCAACAACCACTATGCCTACAAGAGCATGATGAAAGCTCTGCTCGGGTATGACGCAGGAGCCAATAGCACGCAGTTGACCTCACAGCTGTTCTACAAGGACTACGCTGTGACCTATGCGGACTTGGAAAGCAGTGACGTCACGGGATCAGTCAACAAAGGAATGATGACACGTGCCTCTTTTATCGCCAAAAGCAAGGAACTGACCATGCCAGGTCCCATCTTTGAAGACATCTTTGAAATGAACCGTCACCTGATCAAAGAAGTGGACATGACTGTGAAAATGTATAGATCAGAACCCAAATTCTGTCTGATCACCAGCGTGACAGGCCAAGAATTCAAAGTCCATCTCCTGGATGCTTATCTGCAGGTCTGCAAAGTCAAAGTCAACCCCGCTCTGATCTTGGCTCACAACTCCCTTTTCGAAAAGTCTAACGCCCTCTACCCATACACGAAAAGCGAGGTCAAGGTCACCAGCATCCCGACATCGCAGCTGAGTCATTCCATCGACAACGTCTCCAACCCCGTGGCCAGCTGTTATATCGTTGGCTTGGTCGAATCGGCCTCTCTGAATGGTTCATACGATCGCAACCCATACATTTTTTTATCTTCGATGGTGAAAAAGATGACCCTCTACGTCGACGGTGCCAGTGTGCCAGGTCAGCCGACCGAAGCGGACGATGTCGCCACTTATGTCAGCATGCTCGATGGTATGGGTTTGTGGGTGGAAGGCAAGGGCAGCGGCATCAGCAGAAGCGAGTTTCTCCTGGGAAGTGCCCTCTACGTCTTTGACCTGGACAAGATTTGCGCCGATTCGGAATACCTCAATTTGGTGAAGTCTGGAGACGTGAGGTTGGAACTGGAGTTCAAAAAAGCCCTCACTAAACCGCTGAGCTGCATTGTCATGACTCAGAGAAACTCTCTGATTGAGATTGATAAAGCGCGGAACGTGTTTGTCAAGTAGAACGTCAGATGAAGGCTTCGGAGCTTTGGTGCGCTGTCCAGTGTGATTCCAGCTTACAGAGACACGTGTTGGGCGTGTACGCCAAAAATACCCTACCACTCTCCATCCCTGACAACATGCTTGCCCAAGGTGTAGGTCTTATCGTCAATACCGAGATAAGACAAAGCAAAGGTCGTCACTGGGTCGCCATGGTCATCGAAAGGAACAAAGCAGAACTTTTTGACAGCCTCGCGGAACCAGTGAGTACGGACTTTCATCGATATCTAAAATCAACGATTGCAATCCATAGATTCGGACATTTGTGGCTTGTATTATTTATTGCACAAGTTCAAAGACAGCTTAAGTTGGAAAGAGATTGTCCATCATTTTAATCCTCATGACTTGATGTGGAACGATGATTTTGTATCGAAAAAAATGTGTCGCTATTTCAAATATTGTACTCATTGTAGATTGCTATCTACTAATGGCTGCTCTTCTTAGCCTCAATGTGAAGAAAATATATTTTATTCATGTAGTTATATTAATTATAAATATCCATGCATAATTCTCTGACACAACCATTTAGATTTATACCTCTGGTATGCAGAAGAAAAATGATAGATAAATAAGAAAATGTAGAAAAATCTTTTGTGTTTTTTTTTTGTTTGTTTTTTTAAACAGTGGAAACAAATTTTGAATAATGAAAACAAATTTTGAATTTGGAAAAAAAGGTTTTTTTTCTGTCTACAGTTTTTGAAAAAATGTATAATGATCAATTCAACTGAGTCAAACACATTTTTAATTTGTGATGTACAAATTTTCTTTTTTTGGTATCAGATTTTTATTTTGGATAACAATTTTTCAATTATTTTGCTTCCCCAAACGAAAATAAAAATTGTTGGTGGTGGTTGGAAGCTATATTCAAAAAACGCAACAGCGAGAGAGAGGCAAGTTACTACCTCTCCCGCTTTAAGCTTGACATGTGCGTTCGGGTGATTGTTTCAAATTCAGCTTTTAAACATAACCACTTCAAGATGGTTTTTAATATTTCTGAACATACCTCGTGTGACATTTGTTTACCTAGCATTTTCACATTGAAATACAAACTATACATATGGAAATTAATTAAGCAACACCAAATTCAAAGACACATAAAAACTTAACAAAGTTTAACGAAGTAATTTTGATGATTGATTATTCAATTTTGATGTATTGACATACAGCATGAGCTTTTCATGGGTTGATATGACGCGCGTGAAGCTTGCACAGCGCACGTGCATTGCTTTAACCTCAACTTTCGAAAAATGCACTTTTTCCCTGGGGTGTTTACAAGCGCAGGTTGTCGATTGCATTCGGTTTTTCATTCATTTCAATGTCATGGCACGTAGGAAATTATCAGAGGCCACTCGTTGGCAAATAATCGGCATGAGGAATGCTGGTATGTCTCTAAGACAAATCGGGACTCAAATCGGACGACATCATTCCATAATTTCAAAACTTTTGAAAAAATACCGGGCCACTAATGAAGTTAAAGACCTGCCTAGACCAGGAAGACCCAGGAAGACCACAGTCCGGGAGGACAGAGCTTTACTGAGACTTGTACGGCGCAGGTCCTTCGACTCGAGCTCTCGGTTGAGACAGGAGTGGCTTCCAGGGAGACCCATCTCGAACAGGACTGTTCGGAATCGTCTGAAAGCTGCAGGATACCGGGCAAGGAGGCCAATCAAGCGACCCAGACTGTCTCCAGCCCATAAGGCAGCCCGACTGGCCTGGTGTAATGACCGTTTGCACTGGAACATTGCCTCTTGGAGGAAGGTCCATTTCTCAGATGAGAGCCGGTTCTTGCTGCACATGGTGGACGGTCGTACTCGGGTCTGGAGGCAGAGGAACACAGCAATGGCTCCACGGAACATCCAGGAGACTGTGGCCTTTGGGGGAGGTTCCGTTATGGTATGGGGGTGCATTTCCATGAACTGCAAGTTGGATATCATTACCATCCGTGGCAACCTTAACGGTGTTCGTTACCAACAGGAGGTTCTTGACAGGGCTGTGGTACCTCATTTTGAGAACCATCCTCTGGCAACGAGACCCATATTTATGGACGACAATGCTAGACCTCACAGGGCGCATGCTGTAAATGATTTTTTGCGGCAAAATGCAATTGACAGAATTCCATGGCCTGCCATGAGCCCTGACCTCAACCCCATTGAACATTTGTGGGACTTTATTGGCCGTCGTGTGAGGCAGAGAGACCCACCAGTCCATAATCTCAACGAATTGACGGCTGCCCTGCATGAGGAGTGGAACAGGATCCCCCAGAATCAGATCCGGAGACTCATCCAAGGAATGAGGAGGCGTCTGGAATCGGTGGTGCGTGCGCAGGGAGGACACACTAGATATTGATGAAAGTCGGTGTGCAGACTCTCAGATGACTGTTCTTTCTTTCCATGTGACATTTGTGTTAATACACCTGACAACAACGTCTGTGGATGAATAGTAAATTGTGTCCATTTTTTCATGAATTTAAGACAGTTTTAAGAATTTGGATTTCGTTGCAATAAAGCAAAGTCTTGATACTTTTTCCCTTTAAGTTGTTTGTCAGAGATCGTCTGTTGAATAAAAAAGTGTCAAACTATATCAACCCGGCATATTTTGATTGTCAGAACACTTCAAAGTTGCTCCAATAGAAAAAATTGGGGTGTTGCTTGATTAATTTCCAGGTGTATAGGTAGTAATTGATATCTTTCCCAAAATCAACATTTCAAAATATGTTTGATTCAAAAACAGTTGAATAAATTGATGCGTGACATTGTCCTGTTTTCGACCAGCAAGTTTGATTTACCCCATTAAACAGAAGCGTCTTTAGAGTACATTTTCATTGTTTAAGTCATAGTTGTACATAATTAAGGATTGAACTTTGATATTTGATGTTTACACAGGTGCGTGTTAGCTTGTGCCTGTTCACCTGAAATTAAAGTTGAATCAGTTTGTTTGGTACAAAAGGACATCCATTGAACGAGAACATTTTAAAAACAGGATGTATTTCAAAACACACGCAACTGGATAAGTTACACCTGGCCCCGGTACTTTTTCTTAACACAAAGTTTATGTAAACAGACTGAAACTGAACTGTAACACCTGTGTAATCATACAATAGGGTTACACATCTTTCCAAGTCTTTCATTTACTTCTCACAATATGGATCATTCCGTACGATATGTCTACGACCTTGAACACTAACACTTTACAGTTGAGGTGTGGACACCTAACATCACCTCTTCACAGCATGCAATATCTGAGATCAGACTTGGGCTTTATTGACATTAACCTAGAAGCAATGTGTACTCTCTCACTCTTAAAAGTCTCATTGTAATTTAACATAAGCACCATTGTTAAACATGGACAAAACGGTTTGCACTTTTGAATACAGACTGCAAAAAACATTTTCAGAAAGGTTTTTACTTTCTTGCTAACAATTGTAAAAAAACATTTATATTCGTGTGTCACATGTTGTTAATTGCAAGAATGATTTTAACAACATATGCCTTTCATATTGCAAGTGCACGAATGTTTATACACTCAACATACAAACACTCTCTCACCCCAAACTTACTTTAGATGAATTTTGTTTAAAAAAGACCTAAGTTTTAGAATAATATACACTGTCTGGAAATCCAGACAAATGGGCTTTTAACATATTTCATACATGATATAAAACTAACCGGCATGGGTTTTTTTGTTTTGCTCACTTGTAATTTTTTGAGCATGGATGTCCTTACGTTACTATTTGATGTTAACAGAACATCATTTGAGGTTCTAATAGGAACGTTAGTATTACACCATGATGTATCACGAGAGTTGAAGAGGGTGCTAATCTACTTCATGCGGGAGCAGCAAATTTACGAAGAAGCAACACTATTTAATGATTTCCCCTATTGTGGGGAAATCCAGCATGTGATGGGGGACACTAACGTTTCGTTCGATCGAGTTCTCAAACGTCTGAGGATCTCGAGATGGGATCATCATGGGGCACCCATCCTCCTAACAATGGAGCAGATGAAGGTGGCAGTGACAACACTGATCCATGGGGAAGCAGAGGTCCAAGTTAATGATTTCTTGAGCAAATTCAGTTCGCTCAATTGATAAAGGTAAGTTTACTTTTATTCTCTTAAGAGAAGTTCCAGTATTTCCTTTTTTATTTTTATATAACACTATGTTAACGTGCTCTATTCTATGAGCAAAATTTACTTCAGAATTTTTAAGTGAATCATGAGCTAGTATTTTTTTAATATATCACTTGAATTAATAGTGCGGTGTTTCTTTTATGTCTTTTAGTAACGTATCTGATAATAGAGGGTGTAACAGTAAATTCCGAAGGTAGCAGAGTCGCACTTCGTAGCTTATCTTAGTTCAACAAGCCAACATTGATTCGGAGCTTTACATGTTTAATTTTGCCAAACTAGGTAATTTTGGTTGAAAGGAGTTCAACGGAAACTTCCCTTAAAGGGCCAGTAGCACGTTTTTTTCACAAAAAATTTGACCCTCTATTTCCTTTATATAGAAATGATCTACAAGAACCCCCAAACAGGTGTGATACCAAAGTAAATCGTTTGCATCATTATTTAAGCGTTTTTCACACTTGCAAAATTGAGCCATTATCAGCTTACCATACTAAAGCATTGCGGCAGGCATTTTAAGGTGTTCACCCTAAATTATTTTGGAACACTTAATCTGTTCCTACGCCCTTACCACTTAATTCATGGTCGCCCTGTCAATCTGTTTTTATTTGTTTTAGCGACATTATTCTATTGGTAAAATCAAATTTTATTAAGTTTTCCATGTGAAAAACGTGCTACTGTCCCTTTAAGATTTGTAGATTATATAATTGTTAAAATTGCATAGTTAGTTATTACGGTATGGCTATGTGTCTTTAACCTTACCTCTTCTATCAACTAGAGCCTCCCATGCAGTTTGTGTATTTTCAAAATGTTATTGTGTATCCTGTAAATATACAGCTTATCTTGAACTTTGAAAGAAAGAACTCAATAGTACACAGTACACATTTGTTCACAAAGGCAAACTGTCATGCAACGTATATGTAGTACTTTTACTAACTCAAAATTGAAACGAAAATTAAATCAAATTGAATTAATAACACTTTTGAAGGTTTTTCTGCGAAACTTTATAGTGGTTAAAAAAATCTATTTTTATTCTTCAGCCATTTGACCAGACCTGGAAAGAAGACAACAGTGGGTTCATCGCACTGTTATGAGAATGTGTCAAGATAAGATCATAGGGGAGACTTGAATCAGGCACAAATGTGTAATAAGGACAGTGAGAAAAAATATTTTGTGAATATTGGAAAAATTTTGAGTATTTGGAATTAGAAGACCCATAATTGAGAATTCACACATGGAGAGAATTTTCATTTCCGTTATATTCCCGTATATTTCCGTTCATACCGTTTTGTGACTGACTTGTGTCACAATTTTGTTCTTACCAGTTATGCATGTTGCAGGAAACATGTTGATTCTGTAACTGAAAATGTAAACCATCTGTTGTACAACTTTTGTGCATCCGGTATACTATACGTGATGAAAATAAACCTTTATCCTTCTTCTTCTTCTTCTCTTTCTTAATTTACGCATACGTTCTTTTTTTTTGTAAATCTATAAACCAATAAAAAAACTAGTACATTTCAAATATATCTCTTATAGACTATGTTGTTGAATAAAATGTTTCCTTGCAGAGGGCTACCTGTAGTAACATGTCCTTATATGGTCATTTACTATGTTTAACCTGTATTGAATGAGAGATCACATGACTACTGCCTGCCTGCGCGCCACATGCTGTAACAATTCCCCATGGACTCTGTTATGTCAACATGGGGCTTTTGGTAAAACCTTTAATGCAGTCCTTGGGTGCAGGAAAACTATATAGTTGATAATGCTATATTTCTCTATTTATACGTTTTTTTGAATAATTAAATTCCTGACAATTTGGACTAAGTGCTTCTAGAGTATATAAAAGTCATGGTAGGATTTTCCGTGTATCTTTTCATTATGTAACGATAATTGATATTCTTTTTGTTTTGTTCTGTTCAGATATTATATTTTTAAAGACGCCAATATGTAAATTGCAGGTAGGATTTATCGCGTATATTTTCACTGTGTTAAAGATGTATTTTCTTCTGTTATGTCAATCAAGGACGTAGAGAGAGAATGTTGTACGTCCTTGTGTCAATATATAGTTAAACTTTATCCATGAGAACACGTTTTAAGATAATAAATGCTCTTCTCCCGCTGTGTAGTAGTTCAAGCATAAAACCATATATAACTAAGAACAACAACACTTTTTGAATCTTATTTCTTACACTTACACGTTAACCACTGTTTACTTCTATAAACTATACCACTCATTGTTGGCATTTCAAACACTCAATGTTGAAGATGAATTAGAATAAATTGAAGTAAAATCATACTTAACCACATATTTGTTGTAATAAGTTGTGTTGTTGCCAGAGCGAGTGTAGTAACATCTCCTTATATGGTCATCTTACTACCCGTGGTGAATGGGAGATCACGTGACTAGAAGGACGTGAGAACTGTGCCAGCAGGAACTTTGGATGTAGAACACAAATCTGGTGAAAACAGCTCATGTAGCTTAGAAATTAGAGTTTAGTCATACTGTCTCCGCATAAAAATATAAGCGAAGCTGTTGCAACGTGGAGCAATGTAATAAGTATGAAAATGGTAAACAAACTGTCAACATAAGCTTAACTTTAGTACAGAGACATTATAACTAAGCTCTCTTCTCTACTCCACGTGTTACCCAGGTTCGGCTCGGTGCACTCCGTGCTCCAAGCAGTAAACTCGTCCAAGTGTGTAGTCAACACTGCGAGGAATGCTCGAAAGCATTGTCCAAACGTGACCCCCCTTTTTCACAAAAAGCCAAGCTATTTTAAGCTGATATCAAAATGTTACCTTTATACAGAGTACATGGGAACTTCAATGGATAATCCTCTCCTCCGCGCTAAGATAGAGATAGCTCTTCAAGTATAACCATGAAAGAAGGATACAACTCTTTTTTAAATTCAAATTCATTTTTTATTGAAACATTATTTGAGTTGAGTTGAGTTACTCAAGTTCTAGTTTCTCAGTTGACTCGCGGCCCTGTTGGTTCCGAATCCTGAAATAACAAATGGTAAAATACATAATCCGAAGACAATAATAAAAATATTTGAACGGCATAGAGAAACACTACACTCAGTTAAAACATCATTAATTAAAAAGTACTAGACTCACATAGTCCACAATTTTGTTGCTCCATAATAATAATAATAATAATAATAATAATAATAGTCACTTCCCACTCGCAATCGCCAGAATGTGATTCTTAAAGAAAATATCAATATGAAATGTCGTCTTTGCAATCAATTTACAGAGACTGTCCAACACCTTGTCAGTGGATGCCCTTCCTTGGCACAAACAGCATATCTTAAAAGACATGATGGCATGGCTCGCTGCTTTTATTATCGTCTCCGCCATGCCTGTGGCTTTGACTCCGAGGTCCATCCATGGTACGACCCTGAGCATGTCCAGGGCGTCCTGGAAAATGACAGCTACAAACTTCTCTGGAATAGGCCAATATACAGCCTGAGACGAATTCCAGCCAACAAACCTGATCTTGTCCTTTTTGATAAAACCAATGAAATTATTTATATCATAGAATTTTCTGTCCCTTTTGACAGCAATGTGATTGGCAAGATTCAGGAAAAGCATGATAAATATGCGGACCTCGCCTTTGAAATGTCTCGCTTGCATTCCAAGTACACTGTCGTCAGGCTCCCCATTGTTCTCGGTTCCCTTGGTTTGGTACCTCCTGATCTCTTGGCGCAGATGAGGAGAGTGCCCGGGTTCTCCACCGGGAGCACAGCCCTTCTGACAATCTGGGTAATGCAGAAGGCTGCAGTGTTGGGGAGCCTCCATATTCTCCGAAAAGTTCTTGGTGGGTTCGACTAGGCAGTGTTTCCTGGGAGAAGTCCCATTCGCTGTCTGGGCTGCGTGTAGAGGGGGCGAGGGCCCTGAGCTGATGATGAGCTTGACCAGCCTGACTGTGCCAGGATCACCCGAACCCTCTCTGCTGCATTTCAATTTTTAATCTGTAAAACATAATAATAATAACTCTTTATTGTCCTCAGTACAACTACATTTTGGTAATTCGTTTTATGTCTAACAGTGATACCCATCGTCGCAGTGCAGCGTCAGTTACTGCATTGTTCTAACCTCATATGGTAGTAACAACTCCCAGCTTTTTAACGTCTTTTGGTATGATGTGGTCGGGATTCGAACCCATGACCTCCTGGACTCAGAGCGGACACTCTACACCTACACCACTGAGTCTGACTTATTGAGCAAAGAAATTATATCTATGATTTATTTATCATAATGACTTAATTAACTAATTCTGTTTTCTATGCGTTAAAAGGTGTTCACAAGTTAAATTCTAATTTGAGGATAAACCCTATAACTATTATATACCTATAGTGAGTGGAAATTTGTACGATTTCTTTTTGTAGTTTACATCAAGTTTGAAAACAACTTACCTACAGCTAGGCCTCTTCAGTTTCATCTTCCTCCTTAGACCCACCCTGGCAACAGCAAAAGAAATGCAACTTGTTGTACATGCGGTTGTTTTTGGACTTTCCCTGCCCGGCATACATCAAGTGCGTAGACTCCTCCACTGCTTCTGTGTACTGGTCATTCAACAATATCTCGTAGCACTTTCCCTTGTCAGTTTTTACCAGCGAGAGAATCAGTTTCGTCAGACTTTCATCCAGAATTTTGACCACACTGACAGACTCGATTTTAAGCAGGTGTTTTTTCGGCAAGTCGCTGACCTTACATCTCGCGGAGCACTCCTGAAATTCCCCATTTTCGTTCAATTTGCTCATCAGTTCTCTTTCCGTCAATTTGACTACCTGGGGCTTGTATATCTTCTTGTTTCTTTCTTCATTCGCGATCCCAGAGGTCGATGCTCTCTTAAGTGAATCAGCCATAGTAGAAGTTGGTGTAGAAGCAGTCACAGCCGTGGAAACAGTCACAATGGTAGCAGCAATGACACCGTCAGAAGCAGTTGCGCAGTGATGGAAAGTAGCATGTTCTCTCCATTAATACAGTTGTAAAATTCAAAAGAAATTCCAATGACTCACGTAAAGCATACATTTGAGTCACTAGTATATCACACTTTATTGACACAGACATGTGCACAACTTTGACGTCTAAATATCCATTGTGTGAATACAATAGACCACAACATTGCATAAACCACACCTTATTGACACGGGTGGTATCCATTCAGTGCACTGCTGGTTCACCCGTCACACCTTATTAACATAAGTGGTATCCATACAGTGCACTGTTGGTTCACCCCGTTACACCTTATTGACACAGGTGGTATCCATTCAGTGCACTGTTGGTTCTCCCATCACACCTTATTGACACAAATGGTATCCATTCAGTGCACTGTTGGTTCACCCGTCACACCTTGTTGACACAAATGGTATCCATTCAGTGCAAGTAAGTGTCCACACCTTATTGACACAGGTGGTATCCATTCAGTGCACTGTTGGCTCACTCCGTCACACCCTATTGATACAGGTGGTATCTATTCAAGTAAGTGTTCACACCTTGTTGACACAGGTGGTACCTAGTCACTTAGTCGGTCATACCTTGTTGACACAGGTGGTACCTATTGAATGATCAACTTCAACCTTTGATGACTCACGGGCTCTGGAATGTGTGACGTCATCTGTCACATGATCAATTTTAGCCAATCACAAATCATCTATGAGGTCATTGGATGACGTCAATGTGTCACGTGACAGGTTTTAGCCAATCAGAAGCCATATCATGAGGTGAAGGGTGCTGGACTCACGTATGACGTCATGATGACGTCAATGTGTCACGTGACATGTTTTAGCCAATAGTCTACACGGATGATGTCTTATGACGTCATGATGACGTCAATGTGTCACGTGACAGGTTTTAGCCAATCAGAAGCCATATCATGGGGGTGCGGGGTGCTGGACTCACGTATTTTACTCTACTGGCGTGACGGGCTGCTTGGCTATTCCACGGATCCTTAACTGAAAGAACTACGTTTGGTATGTGTCATGCCATCACTTTTTCGACACACTCAGCGTATACTGCGAGAAACATGTTACGATTCAACCTTGCTGCTCGACATTGTAATCCAACTTCAAGCAGCAGCAACGTGTCAGTAACAGTAGCAGCTGGAACAGCTGTATCAATCATCCAAAATATGTACCATCCAAAATAAATGCTCCAATAGTGTGCCATTATTTGTATTCATTTGAATGGTACAACACAACCGTAAACGTAATGTGCTATTCGGTTTGATTTGTGGGGATACAAGAGTTTCAGCTGTTGTACATTGTGGTTGTACATTCATTAACCAGCAGTGGGATGGGAGTAAGCACTTGTCTCTCATCTCTTGTTACATCTCAAGTCACCAGAACATCAGCATTGTGTGTGTGTGATCATCACTCCCTGCCTCAAGTTGGACTGCTGATCCTATGAAGGGGATAATACCATCACAGTCTTTGATTGCTATAATCGCGGAACAAAATGTTCAACCTTTTAAGGTTATAAGTATACGGTGGTGCTATAAATTTAGATTTATTATCAAGTGGCAGCAAGAACTTATCACATACTAAAAATCATGCAATATTTAGAGCTATTTAAAGCATTTCAGCAGTACATATCTAATAGCAAGCGTTTCTCTTGAATGCTGTAAATACTTTCCTATGTGTAAATACCTATATTTGTACATAACTATAAGTCAGTACCATTACTGTATTATATTCCTTTATATATTTCATGTTCGTTGTTGTACATCTGTTACGTTGTAAATATCTTGTTGCTAGGAGATGGGTACCTATCACAGGTGCCTGTAGGTTAAACATAGACCACAGATCTACACGCACGTCGTATATATTAACAGAGTAAAGGAGCAGCAGCTGCCATGTTGGATTGTGCCGACATCGACTCGCTTCGATTTCAGGCTGAAATGTACGCTAAGAATTCGGTGACATTCGAAACCATGCACACGTACCTCTCAATTATACATTTCCCCACACACTGTGCCTGATTTCCACGACATAACACCCATCTTATTAACTTTAATACGTCCTCGAACTCGAAAATCAAACCAAAACACCTCTGGGGTGAACATTTTAACGTACGCGCAGCATCTCGAGCAATCTCATTGGTCCCCTGAACATAAGTATTTTTTCCAGAGCAAGTTCATTACATTCGCGCAAAATTTAAAATCGTTTGTTTTGTTTTTTGTTGTTGTTGTTGTTGTTGAAGCCTGATCGGGTGTCAAATTCATAGCTCATCCAAGACTTTTCTCTCTCAAACCATGCCGTCTTGTTTACCGACACTATAAATACTTCCGTTCATTGACCAAGCGAGAGGCTGCGAGTGCGGGATAACGTGAAATTATGTATTGTGGATTTTTGTGGAGTGGAGTTCTGGATGTCGGCTTCAGTTTTCGATTCTGTACAAGCAGATTTTATGTGTATATGTTACAGTCAGATAGTAAAATCAGTGATTTCGTGAAATGACTTACAGGGTCAGCCATTCGGTGTCATTTTGTATAACAACAATCATTATCTTACCTCACACATAAATGTTGCCGATTGGCCGAGCGCTCCTCTATTATTTTGAAAGTACTCCGCTTACAATCGAGGTACATTTATATGTACCCCACTGCCAGTGGCAGCTCATTCGTTACTTCATGGTAGTAATTCTCTATCTCGAAAAACATTGACTTACGTATGACGTATGGAAACTACCGTTGTTTGCGAATTTTATGTCTGCGAATTTTCTTGTGAGCAAAATCTAACAATGGCTACAGAAAGATTTGTACCAGCGCTTCAAATAGTTCAAAATTAACAATCCTTCAAATTTGTCTTCATGTACTTTTCATAAAATGTATAAATCATTTTCATTAATTGTATCAGTTTTATTTATAAGGTTGAATTAAAACGACGTTTATTGAACTGTTCATATGAAAATGCAATTGTAGTCCCAGGGTACTGAATATTGTACATCACAGGAACTAAAGCACATGTTGCAGTAATGACTACCTGTGATCTTCATCATATGTGTAAAAGCTAAATGTAGATACTGGAATTGATTTCCTGAAAAAAAATATCTGAACGATACAAACTATACATCGTAACAGTGAAGGTGTAATCGGGAGGATAGGGTGACCGTGTTTAGTCTTGTTCAACAGACCTTCACCTAAAAGAATTGGCGTGATCGCTGGTACACAAGAGAGCACCCTTCCTTTGGTTCAGGCATCGTTTGTACATTAATATGCGACTGAAGTAATGAGAATCATTCTGACTATTGGTGCATTTTATATGTTTTTTATCGTTTCGTCAGTCATGGCGTCACGCTGCCCGGAAACTTCTTATGAATGATGAAATGATTGCATTGTATCTCATTTTAGTTTGCTATTTGTTGCTATGACACTCTTTCCCTGCATATTCTACATGTATAAGCTGTAATAAGCTCCAATTACACGGCTGAATGTCGGACAATTTCCGAAAATGCTACGTAGTGTAAAATCGGAATTTTTCTTTGTTTACATTTCAAACAAGCAGAGTCTTTCGAACACAGCGTTCGTTTTCACACCCAGCATCTTTCTTTTTGTTTTTTCTAGACAGTTGGTATTGGTGCCAAGGACCATTAATTTTGTAGTCTAATTCTAAAATGTATGGGGAATTTAGTGATGCATTTGTGGCAGCTAACTATGAAAAACAGGCCGTCGCGAAATGTGATTTTTTAGACACTATCCAGTATGGAAGAAAGCGCTCTGTGGCGTTCGTGTAAAGTGTATTTTCGAAAACATCCCAACTGATTCTGGGTTCATCGGCAACGTTTCAGAACTATCATGAGCGTTTCTTTGTTTGCGCTTTTTCAGAACTATCATGTGTGCTTGATATATCTAGGATTTTATTGGACTTCAAAGTGAGAACTGAAGAGGAGTGAGTGATTGCGTTTAGTTTACGTCGCATTCAGCAATATTCCAGCTATATGGCGGCGGTCTGTAGATAATCGACTCTGGACCAGACAATCCAGTGATCAACAACATGAGCATCGATCTACGCAATTCGGAACCGATGATCTGTGTCAACCAAGTCAACGAGCCTGACCACCCGATCCCTTTAGCCTCCTCCTATGACAAGCATCGGTTGCTGATATCCCGGGACCTTCACGGGTCGCTGAAGAGGAAGGACATCCTGTGGCACCCAAAAGGATAAGGTGTTCGGTAAGATAAATACGTTGTTCACTGGTCTCTCGGGGCCCATGGGTCCCTTCGGTCTCAGGGAACGTAATCTAACCTCGAGGGTACATCAGCCCATGTGCCCCTCGTGACCAGTGAACAACTCCTAATATACTCCAGCCTGACTGTAACGTATATCCAGTAACATGCTCCTATCACATTGAGTGTGTTGTCCAGGTTTAAGAAGAATCAGACAATACATGCTATACCAAAAGTGGACATACTTACAGTCTGTTCTGAAGTAGATGTTAACCAGTGGTGACTGTACTGGTGTCTTTAGGTCCACCTTCCACCAGGCTGTCGGTTCATTAACCCTGGTGTGGACTAAGTCCCTTCCACTGTATCTAGTGACTGTCCCTCCATCTACAGCATTACCAGCAGACTGTGAGGCTTGACGTGTGGTACTCATCCATGCTGGCTTGCCCCGGGCCACATTCTGCCACACACCTGCAGCATAGCAACATATTGTAACACCTTTGGTTACCACCTCCATCTCAGTTTAAACACACAAGAGACATCTAGCTGGTGATTTGTGTAGACGCGTCTGGCACAGAAACCTAAGTCTAAACAATTGTCTGTATGAAGTTATGTCCCTTTCTCATGCCTATGATCACTGATTCGGGACCATTCAGCTAACACACCGTGATATGAATGAAACACTTCTTTAAGTGTCTGATGATGTAAGTGTATTTCCTCCCTCGCTCACTCACTCACTCACTCACTCACTCACTCACTCACTCACTCACTCACTCACCTACCGAAACATACACTCGCTCACTTGTTATTTTGATTCGCACACTCCCCCTACCCGGCAGAATATATTTTAGACGGCACTCTCATGAAATTTTAGAATAGGTCACTTCTTGGGTAATATTTTTTATCAACATTTTACCTTTCGGTCACATATCAAACATGTAATATAAGGTATACAATCCTATAGGCACTTGATAATTGATTATCGCTCCATCATGTATGGTGGTGTTTCTAAAGCAATATAAAAATGCTAAATTCTATTCATCATCAAGGACTGAGACTTTTCCTAAGAGCCCTTAGAACATGTGTGCAGTTTGTTCACGTTTTAATTTCTTTCAAGCAAAGTCTACAATAAAAAAATATCAGTAAAGCCAATTTTTGTTATGAGAATTATACAGTTATGTATGTCTGCATATCCGTCAACACTCGTCCCTTCCCGAAACGTTCAAATGCTATTTGGCTTACCCTGCAATAGCTCCAACTCAGTGTTTCTCCTCTCTACAGTAACAGCTCATAAACAAAAAGAAATCTAACCAACCTTTTAACCTACAACAATATCATGAATTGAGTAACACCTCTGACGCTTACAAATCTGTATTCGCAGATGGATCCAAGGACGGTGGAGCAGTTACTAATGCCATAATTATTAGGTCCAGAGCAAAATCTTTTAGATGACCAGAATAAAACTTAATTTTCATAGCAGAGGCTCAAACATATATGAAGAACCAGTCTAAACATCAGCAGTATGTAATATTTTCAGATATTCCTACTTTTATATGGAATTACTGGTGATATAATGCTCTTGTACTGTTAAATACGATATCGATATGGATTTCTGTTTGATACCAAGGCATGTTGATATCATTGAAATCACGATGACTGATGCTGCAGCCAAACCCACTTCTTATCTCTCACAGTGATTATATTATTAACTTTAATTTTTCAGTCAGAGGGCACGGACCCATATGACATACATTTGTAGTACATACAACAAATAGTATGAATGGGTATGTAACAGAGCATACAGAAGTAATGCACATATAACAATTACATACATACACACACTTATATGCATGCATCCATCCATCCATAGATACATACATACGCACGCACGCACACACACACATACATACATACATACATACATACATACATACATACATACATACACACATACATACATACATACATACATACACACACACACACACACACACACACACACACATACATACATACATACATACATACATACATACATACATACATACATACATACATACATACATACATACGTAGTTGTATGTATGTTTTTGTTTTTTATATTTCAGTAATTAGAAACAGCGATTAGAGTGCATACGTGAAAGCTAACATGAGATTCACGAATGACTGTTGCTAGCATTCAGGTAGTACTTTTCTGGTAAGTATCTGGGCATACCAATAGAAATAGAATTCATTTTCCACATAGTCGTTTCCATGGTGAAAACAGTATTCGAACAACTGCGTTTCTATATCTAGTCCAATGTGTCTTCCTTTTTCAATCTGTAGGTTATGACACGGACATCTGAATCCTCTATGTGAAGTATGTAGCCTTCGACACCAATGCAGATAAGCAGTAAGTCACAAATACAGTTAATTTGGAAAGAACTGTGCTAACGTTGAAAATTGCTGCCTGTCAGGCGGTGTGTGAATTCATAAAGAAAATATTTCCAACAGTATCCAAATCCATTTTTAAATAGTATATTCTTTACATGAGTTACCGATGACATACGATCGACCTCCTTTAGATTCAGTAACATTTTATACGTTTGTCTTGGTAGTCTTTTGTCACCCATCTTACATTTAGTTGTATAGCTCATGTACTGTTTATGTCTTCCCGTCTCCTCGAGTACGGCATCTTTTGAATCAGAATTTGGAAGTGACGGATACCGTTTGTGATTTTACCTTGTACTCTTTCGACATGTTACCCGTGAAGGTCCCGGGGTAGAATAGGCCTTCATCAACCCATGCTTGCTATAAAAGGTGACTATGCTTGTCGTAAGAGGAGAGTAACGGGATAGGGTGGACTTGGTTGGCATATGTCATCGGTTCTCAATTGCGCAGATCGATGCTCATGTTGTTGATCACTGGATTGTCTGGTCCAGAGTCGATTATTTACAGACCGCCGCCATATAGCTGTAATATTGCTGAGTGCGACGTAAAACTAAACTCACTCACTCACTCACTCACTTTCGACATGTCTAGAGTAATGGTAGCCACACAATACTGATTCGTGGATTAACGATAGAATCAAATACGTTTAAGGCCGTATTGATGTGAAGTGATTAATAAGTACCTGTAAATAAACCGAATGACAAATCCAACTATTTGAGGAGGCTGCAGTTGCTTTTGGTATACCGTACTCCTGGTGTACCCCGACAAGACATTGCTGGAATATTACTAAATTATATTACTAATATTACTAAAACAGTGTGAAAAACATGCCCACTCACGGGCATATAACGAGCCGGGGTATTGATGGAGTAGTGCTCAAGGCTGCTCAGAACTCCCCTCACACACGTTTTCCTATCGACAGTTATCACAGGTTGTCTGGAAAGGTTAAGGAAACGTTGCCTAGTTAAATATTTACCAGTTCTGGCATTTGATTGGAATCCTGAAACGTTTGGAATTTTAGATATTATATTCTCAGTTGTCGATGATAAGATGTTTAAACTCAATTTTGCAAGTTTGTGAAATTGAAGAAATAATTAAACACTGGATGGGCCGATTTATTACTCCATTCGGGAAAACAGCTCGCCATTACTTAAAAGGTGCGTAGCATTCCTTTCAGTTTTCTTCGGGACAACAAGGATATAGAAGTATAAACGAACTGTTGCTTCCAAGCCTGTTGCAGAAGCGGGATTGGAATGTTTAATGTTTGCTTACATTGATGCACTGAACCTGACATGGATTCTGAAATATTATCATGACAAAAAGTGGAAACACCTGCTACCTACTACTGTTCCAAATTATTGCAGTTTGACAGTTTTGGGAAATGTTTGTTGACCGGTGTTAGCAAATGATGCTTGTAATATGTTTCTGAAAGATAGCGTGGCAGTTTTTTCTCAAAAATATATGTAACCATTGACCAGGGCCCCGTTTCGCAAAGCTCTCGTAAGCTTAAGATTCTCAAAGCATTGGTACCTTCTATGTTACAGTATAGGAGGTAGGGAGTACACGATGAAACTTAAGACATCTTCAGCTTACGAGAGCTTCGTGAAACAAGTCCCAGCAACGTAAGAAGAGTTCTTACGGTAATCACTCCTATATAATAGGATTATGTTATAATTACCATTATACTGGTTTAGCCAAATATTTTATGAAAAGGATATTACTAACATTGGCTGCTTGTAGAATGCTGATTGACATTTTATGTCTCTTCAACACTTTATGGTATTTTTTTCCAGATTAATCTTTTCGTTTTCAAAGAATTATTACGGGTTGTTCAGCTTGACCAGAGCTACTCTACATATGCATGACCCGTGAGGTCAAACGGCGCAAACGGCTGGTCGAGTTGGCGTGTAGGGGAGCTCGCAGCGTGAAAGGCCGAATAGGAACCATTAAACTATCTGCGGCTAATTGTTTAAAGAAAGTTAGCACATTGTTGATGCAGAAAACATTTTTTCTTCTATCAATTTATAATTTCATACATTAAAGATAATTGTTGTCAAAAGGTTATATTTTTAATGTTGCAAAGTACAAAGTATAAAATAGTGTGGTAATTTTCAATGTAAAATTTACTTCAGATGAGGTTCAGAAAGTCTAGCTAGGCTATAACTGTTATTAGTTTTCCTAAAAGTATTATGATTCTAAAAACAGATTACTTCCCTTGACTGTTAGTGTTGCTCCTCAAAGCACATGGTTTGTCACTGTCTCCATGTTGTAGCAAGATGTGGTAGTGGGCATGGACGCAAATGTGAGTAGCATTGTTTGTTATTATAAGACATTTCAATGCATAATATGGAGATGATGTTTGAAGGTTTTGTTAATTGTACATTTTATTGATATATTTTGTAATTGTAAAGGTTGAAGTAATTTACTTAGAATTTTCATGAAGTGATGTTAGGAATCATTTACTTAGCAAGTCTTTATTTTTGCTTTGTAGTTTTCTGAACCTCACCAAGCCAAAGGAGAGAAATGATGACTGTGACTATAGAATAAACTTTTGGTGCGAGTTGAGGATTTTTGTGTCTTGCATCCACACACATTGCTGACGATTTCTCGGCAATGTGATGTCAAACGACGACCATGTTTCGGCTGTTCGGACATGTTGACAATCACCTGACAAAGACACACCCCTTCACAATAATAGACCCTACCAGTTGTGACACGGTCATGCAATGCATTAGTATTCACTTGGTCAGGTCAAACTGAACAACCTGTAAGATTTATCAATATTTATGTAATACGATTGAAACTTGACAAAGATAACTTTATAGTGGGAGGCAGATCGCAGAATGTATGTATTACTTAGCTGCTTTTTTCTAAAGGAAGTTCGAAAGAATATCATTATGTTATGACTCAAGACTGAAGAAAATCTAAATATAACTAAAAATGGGAAGGTGAAATATTAGGAATATAGAACTGGCCTAGCATTTATCAAAGATTCAAAGCTACATCTGATCCAGGGTTAACGTGAATCCAGTACGGGTTACTACATAGAATTACACCATTCAAAACATACTTAATTAAGATGAATGTTGTAAATAGCAATCTTTGAACATATTGTAAACCAGAGCTGGTATCAATATTTCATCTGTTTTGGGGGATGAAGAGAAAGTGAATCATTTTGGAAGGATCTCTCCCAGTGGATTATGGTTATGCTGAGAGGTTTACACGCTACCAGGATTATATTCCTCTGCGATCTCTACGGTATGATCCGGTGCTATTTGATATTTCAGAACCCTTCCACAGTGATTCTATAGTTGACTCGATAACTTTAGTAGCTACAATTTACATCTATAAGTGTAAACTCATCAATCGAATCCGGATTTATCCGCACTTAAAAAAAGAATTGAACCATTACTGCAATGTAGCAAAAATCAGATGTTATAGCAAAGCAAGGTTTCAGTAATACTATAACAAAATGGAAACGATCTGAAAATCTTTTTCAGTAGCAAACACCGAATTAACATTTTATGCACTATTATGATATGGATGAGACAGCGAATGTTGTATATATGTGTGAAAAAAAACTCGGATGTTCATATATACCTCTTTGTGGTAATACGCATTTTTATTCCAAGAATTAAAAAAAAAAGTATGAAAAGTGACAGGTATCCCGAGACACACATTGTCAGCTGAGAGGAAAGCGTGTTCATTTCGAACTCGTACCATGCCAGGGAATCTCGTACCATGCCAAGGTATCTCACACGTGCATACATACACCAGGAACATTGTAACGTTGTTGGCCTTTTCTGATGATGTGCTACCCGCCATTCATCACTCACGTACCAAACCTTATCTCACTCACCCACATTCAAACACTTACTCACATTCATACACCTACTCACTCACTTACATTCAAACACCCACTTACTCATATTCAAGCACTCACTCACTCACTCACATTCAAACACTTACATTCAAGCACTCACTCACTCACATTCAAGCACTCACTCATGTATTCTGTCATTGATAGTGTGACGATATATCGGAATGCATGGGGACGTCCCAGTGTGTCGGGTTCATACACACCTCGGGATATCGTGTGACATTTTCGTAAACACAGAATACTACCGCTACGCGATGTATGTTCAAAAAAAATCCTACGAGTGGCACTTTGCCTGTATGCAACATGTACGGTCTAACGTAACACTTATCTTCAAGGAACTGTATATATATGTTCCACACGTCAGCTGCAATTGACTCGCGGTAACGCCTCGGTTTTTCATCTTTGACAGTATATATTAATTTTACATAATTTAACGTGCACATGTTGATGACGCTATATTTTGTTTATTTTAGGTAACTATTTACCTAGCTTACAGTGTCAGCAAACACCCAAGTCCAGATATTCTTTTATCTCAATCACATTAAGTAACAATTGTTTTACGTCATGCATCTAATACGCACAACAAAGGGCTGGGTTGGGTCCAAGTGTTCTACCTGGGTACTCCAACCCCTGCTACTCTACCCTAGATACCCGAAATATTAATTCCTGACATCAAATTTGTAAGAAATAGCAATATATTCTTCAGCTCAGAGGCTAAAAATTCGAGTTTTCCAATATCTTCATCATGTACTATATTCCAAACAACTGACTGTAAATAGTGTCTAAATCTTCAAAGAAAATACTATGAAGGAATAACATATTATATTTTCAATCTATTATTCACGTCGTCATGCGGTAAATCTAAAGTGTTGAAACTTGCATTCACAGTCAAGTCCCTTGAAATTAACAACCGGGATCCTTTTGACTCCTGTTTAAGTGAGTGCTTTTTCACGCCGCTTTGAGCAATATGCCTGCAATGACACGACGGGGCACTGTTTTAGTAAGTCAAGGTAAACGTGCACCTAATTAGTCTTGAAAACTGTGAAAATACATGAATTATGTAACAATATAATAATTCATAGTTAAATAGCAGTTATGTCACCAGTATATTGAAAGGGAGAAGCAGCCAACATGTTTTGCCAACTTAACGGGGACACGGGGACGTGAGCAGAGTTTTAAGTAGTAATGGAAATCATTAGCAGTCAATTTCAACACCAAAGCAGAGTGAAGAGTTCTGTAAAGCGACAACAAAACATTCCACACGGTTCGTTGTGAGCAACCCTCTATGTATTCACCTTGGCTGTGACACGACTGTCAGTGAGAGCCTAGTAGGAAGTAATGTCAGATCGAGAAGCGCGGTGAGGCAGTGTCTCAAAACCCGACGTGTAAACATGGAATGAATAGTTGTGAGTTAAACTGTGGGTGATACCTGCTCAACAGACGTACACCTCGGCTGCAGTTGTCCATTGAGTCCTCTGCGCTGGTTGTACGGCGACACGGACAGTGTGGATATAGAATGTCATACAGAATATAGAATTCTGCCATATAGAATGTAAGCGAGATACAACCTTCAATACTTGATTACCATAATTTTGAATTCAATTCTACTCATAATCTGCTCTTCACTTTGTATTTCTTGACGTAAGAGTCACTACTTTATGTGAGTATTTACGTCACATCGGCAACTTTTCGGCCATGTCGTAACGAGAACGTGTTTGATATTAAAATGTTATAAAACTGACATCAAAGGACAGTGAAACAACTTGAATATCATAGTTACAATAAAATTAGTGTGGAAAGTTACACCTAATGGCACTATTTGAACAAACAATTAAAACACGGGCTGAACACCGCCAACATCTAAAGGTAGATCACAATACTAGGGACCATGGGGGCTTACATTACTTTCACAACATGCCTGGGCCCCAGCTGGATTTAGACCATCCCTTGATCCGCTGGGGATGGTAGGAAGATCACTTAGCAGGGAAGGGCGGTGAACATGAAAATATACAATGCACAACGAAGGGTATACATTGTGCTTATTGTATATTTTTTTGTCAACTGAGACCTGTGAAAGTCTGGGTTAGAATAGGCCTTTAGCAACCCATGCTTGCCATGAAAGGCGACTATGCTTGTCGTAAGAGACGACGGTGGTCAGGCTCGCTGACTTGGTTGACACATGTCATCGGTTCCCAATTGCGCAGATCGATGTTCATGCTGTAGATCACCAGGCCAGATTATTTACAGACATATATATATATATATATATATCATCTGACAAAAGTGAGTGAGTGAATTTAGTTTAGCTCAGCAATATTCCAGCTCTTCATATATATATACATAGATAGATATAGATATAGATATAGATATAGATAGATAGATATAGATATAGATATAGATAGATAGATAGATAGATAGATAGATATAGATAGATAGATAGATATAGATATAGATAGATAGATAGATATAGATATAGATAGATAGATAGATATAGATAGAGATATAGATAGATAGATAGATAGATAGATAGATATAGATATAGATAGATAGATAGATAGATATAGATAGATAGATAGATAGATAGATATAGATATAGATAGATAGATAGATATAGATATAGATAGATAGATAGATATAGATATAGATATATATGCTATAGAGGAGATAGCATTTTCCTAATATGGGTGCACCTTCAAACAGATATTTAAAAGAAATTACTATATGCTGAAATGAGATTGCCATGTACATGGTTCAATAGTAGATCACTAACTTAATGAATATTTAAAGTAAAGTCTAACGAGAATCATAAAAACCAGAAACATACTTACCTGCTGCGAGGCTGAGACTGGCAATCCAAAACACAACACTGGCCCACACCGCCATTGTGTTACACTGCCGACAGACCAGGAAGTAGGTGACATATATAAGTAAGCATGTTTCTTGTGAAGCGGATATGAATGGACAAATCGGACTGACACTTAGATTTTCACATGACATGAAAGCTATCTGTTGAAGTTTTGTGCGCATAGAAATACAATCAGTAAAAAGAAACACACAAAAAAAACCGAAAAAACATTCAGGTTTGCCGATGGACGTTTGTCCATCAAATGATATCAGTTGATTAGTGTACTATACAATGTGTTAAAGATCCTCGGAATGTATTAGTGCATTATACAATGTGTTACAGATCCTTGGAGTAGATTAGTGCATGGTACATTGATACTATATACGACAAAGACTCAGGGGATAAACGAAGCATGCATGTTTTGAAACATTTACATACTATCGAATATCTCCCTTAGTATGTCAATATCTGTGATGAATGATGAATAGCTGTCTCTTAACTCGCAAAGATCCGGGATAGAATTGGTCTTTAGCAACCCACGCTTGTCTCCCATGAAGATCCGTTTTAGAATGACTCGTCAGCAACCCGTACCTTTCGTGAAAGGCGACTGGCTGGATCGGGTGGTCAGGCTTGCATGTAATGTGTCAAAGGTGTGTGTGTTTACGAACCTAATTTGTTCAAATCGATGTACTTTTTATAAACGTATGAAATTTAGATTTTATTCTGACGATTTTCATTTTCGTAGCATCCGGTGATCGTTTTCTTAGCATCCGGTGATTACGAGAGGTGTTCTACAAGTGATCGTCTGCACCTGGACAGTTACAAAAATGCAACTGTTTTTATGTTTTATTTTTTTACATATTCCCTGTCAAGCTCTAGCAAATTATTTTTGCCATGTGCAAGCCTCACGATCCCCGTTTTGTCTGACTTTTGTCTTTTCACCCAAACGTAGATATAAAAGTGTGTAAAAATGCAATTTGAAACTACAATTGCATGTTAAAGTGACTCCACCAATGATATTAACTGACAAAGCTTGTTTTGGAAGACACTACCTTCCCCCACTTTCAGATCGCGTAATCAAAAGGACAAAACATATTCTAATGTTTTCACTTATTCATGTATAGGGTAGGGTTCAAACGAAATACTGAATAGTCACACAAGTCTCAGCACTCACTATGTTGTAAACAGTGCCAACTTGAATGTCTGGACAAAGTGTTGTTGAAAGATTGAAATAGGGGTATCCTTTGAAATATGTATATACATCAAGCAATCCAAAACTTTGAATGGTGATTATGACGTGAAGTCATCCATACTATTCTGAACATATTTTCAATCATATTATCTGAGTGCAGGCCATCATCCAAGAGGTGCCAAATGACAAATTGTTTTTCACTTTCTGCAATGTTTAAAGAAATATTACACCCCAATGTGTTGTGATAACAGATATCTCGTTAACCACATTACCCACATATGTGAAATTCTGGATATGCTTTTGCTAATGATTTCTTCAAAAGAAAATGGAAGTTTTTCTAATCTTGGACATAAAGAATATAGGGACACCCTTGAGGCCGGCTGTTTTCTGCTTATGATGTCAACCACGTGTTTGGCTGATCCACACTCGGTTTTAGACAGACCGTCGTGACAAACCAAGTTCTTGTGTCAGTCTATTTTCCGAATCCATTTGGAAACATAAAAAGGATGACTAATTTATGCACAGTTTAAAACTGGAGTGAGATGATGAGGCCGTGTGGAAATATAACAATGGCAGATACTGTATCCTGAACGGACGTACATCTCGTCACGGTGTCATAATAGTAACAATCAGCTTATGAACGTTATTCTGGTCACTAACTGACAGATTCAAGAGTATGCTGTGGTTTCTTACATAGTCCTACTTTCTAAACTTTTAATATTGCAATCTCGCGCATGACAAAACAGTATCTTGAACTGTAGTAGTTAGTAATATACTTTGTGAGTAGCTAATCAGTGATAGTCGTGAAATACATTCTCTCAGCTGATGACGCAGATTTATCCTTACACATCCTGGTTAACTGGGGCAGTCAACGAATATTTTTTTTGTAATCAAATGACAACCTAATGCGCTGTTGATGCTGTGCTGTTACTTCCTGCACAGCGGGCATTGGAGACGCTGTGATCCAAAGAAGGCACAGTATTGTGTTTTGAAACAATGTGTTATTCTTATTCAGTTCATTCTTACAGAACACTTCCCGCCGTTTGTTTGCAAGCCTCAGACAGCGAAGATGGTATATTGCAAAGGAGAAGTATTCAAGCTTTCTAGCAAGAGAAGTCTCTGTTAGTTATAGCACAGCCTATAAATGCATTATCTGTCCAGTTCTTGGACCGTTTCTGTTCGAGTTCCACATGCTTTACATCAAGATATTGATTTTTATATACCCATGGAAACTTGGATAGTGATACAGACGTGATGATACCTGTTCTTCTATCTCCAACGTTCATTAAAACAGATTCATGCAAGATAAGAGGGTAGATGATGAATGAGGACCTCATACTGTGTTGTTTGTTTGTTTGTTTGTTTGTTTCGTTGTTTCTCTGGTCCCATGGCATCTTCTCGTTCAGTACAAAACATACAAATTCACTAGTATCAAGTTCTGTATATGTGCTGTATGCAATGCGATACAGGTGTTGTAAATCCATGTATTGCATACGTGGCCTTGCGATCGATGTCAAACTATGAATCGATACTAAAGCAAATGAATCGTGTATCGTATCGCACAAAACTCTAGGGCGTGCTTCGATGCATTGGTGAATCGTGACATTACTACTGTCCAGTACCCCTTCCTTGGACAATACATTGTCAGGTCATGGCATTGTCACTGTCAAGTAACACTTCTTTCGACAATCTGATGTCAGGTCATGACATTACCACTATCCAGTAACTCGTCCTTGGACAATACGGTATCAGATCATGACATTGCCACTATCCAGTAACCCTACCTGGGACAATACGGTGTCAGGTCATGACATCACTACTGTCCAGTAGCTCTTCCTTGGACAATACGGTGTCAGGTCATGACATTGCAACTACCCAGTAACCGTACCTTGGACAATACGGTGTCAGGTCACTTAAACACTGTTCAGGTCTCACGCTGACATTGGATTTATATTCATGTCGACGTCACCAGACACGACCCTGCCTATCAAGGAAGTGCAAATTGAATCGGGACGGATCTGAAAATATGACACATGATCAACGAACATTATCCTAGGATCAACGGTGTCCGCTGTCGGCTATATATGACGTATGCAGTACTAGTGTTGGGAATTACACGTTCTTAGTAAAGTAGAAATTCTGAAACCGCTGTGCTGAATCCCATCCACGATGGAAAACATGTAAAAGTGTGAAACAAGGTCAGCGATCTAACCCACTCAGCCACAAGGGAATCACAAATATGGAAGACTCACTACTGGTAGTCTAGATCACGATTGGTTTCCCAGAAATCTTCGTTTCCTAATACTGATAATTGAACTTTAGAATAGGTATTACATTATGTCGTTCGTGAGGTACTCCATTGACGGATCCAGAAGGGAGGTTCAGGGGGTTCCAACCACACATCCAACCCCGGGGGGTTCGAACACCCTGAACCCCTTCCTTTCAAAATTCCTGGATCTGCCCATGTACTCAGTAGGGTCATCAACTCTTGTAAGTTAAAGAATGAACCAAACTACTTCAAGAGTTATTTCCCGTGGCGGACCAATGTAAAAACGTTAGCAGGTAGAAATGACATTCTTCTGTCCACTGTACACAGCACTTCGAAGAATATTCAGTCAGGAGTTGGGACTGAGACAAGGCAGGAGTTGGGACTGAGACAAGGCAGGAGTTGGGACTGAGACGTGGCAGGAGTTGGGACTGAGACAAGGCAGGAGTTGGGACTGAGACAAGGCAGGAGTTGGGACTGAGACAAGGCAGGAGTTGGGACTGAGACGTGGCAGGAGTTGGGACTGAGACAAGGCAGGAGTTGGGACTGAGACGAGGCAGGAGTTGGGACTGAGACAAGGCAGGAGATGGGACTGAGACAAGGCAGGAGTTGGGACTGAGACAAGGCAGGAGTTGGGACTGAGACAAGGCAGGAGTTGGGACTGAGACAAGGCAGGAGTTGGGACTGAGACGTGGCAGGAGTTGGGACTGAGACGTGGCAGGAGTTGGGACTGAGACAAGGCAGGAGTTGGGACTGAGACGTGGCAGGAGTTGGGACTGAGACAAGGCAGGAGTTGGGACTGAGACGTGGCAGGAGTTGGGACTGAGACGTGGCAGGAGTTGGGACTGAGACAAGGCAGGAGTTGGGACTAAGACAAGGCAGGAGTTGGGACTGAGACAAGGCAGGAGTTGGGACTGAGACAAGGCAGGAGTTGGGACTGAGACAAGGCAGGAGTTGGGACTGAGACAAGGCAGGAGTTGGGACTGAGACGTGGCAGGAGTTGGGACTGAGACGTGGCAGGAGTTGGGACTGAGACAAGGCAGGAGTTGGGACTGAGACAAGGCAGGAGTTGGGACTGAGACAAGGCAGTGAGGTAAAGGATGCTCAGTACTACGTGCGATGGCCGACGACGTCAGATTGTTAGGGAAAACTGAAAAGCGTTGACAATATCAGAAATGAGATGAATAGCAGAGGTCGTCCTCGGGTATGTGATGAAATCCTTAGGCAAGAATCTCAAAGACCTATCTGGGCGAAAGAGTGCGGAATACCCCTATCGTTGATGAAAGATACACAAAACGAAAGGAATCTAAAGTGGTGTAGGGCTCACAAAAGTCAAGACTGGATAATGTTTTCTTTTCTGCTGAATGTTCCGTCTGGCTTTCACCGAACTGACTGGCGTTTAACAAAAGATGCTGTGAAATTCCTTAACTGATCATCTTCAAACAGCCCGAACATTGCAGAAATATGATTTTATGATTTTTTATATGATAATTTGATTTTCCAGCACGTTAAGAACCGAAAATGTTTAAGTTTAAGACTGGCCCAACCACAACATAGATCCTAGCCATTTTGAGAACGTGAAGGGATTAATGAAGGACAGAATAAACCAAAAAGGACTTAGAAATATTGACGACATGACGAAAGAAGTGTTAGTCTGTCACACGATTTTGTCTATGTGCACATGTCAGTCGGATTAGTGAGCAGTCATTCCCAGGAGCATTGATATCGGATGAAAGATGAGAAATAAATAGATATTATTTAAAAGTAGGTGATATTACATTTTGCGAGCATATCACTAGCTAGTGCCAATGCACATGAGAAAAAGTAAGATGTGTCCATACAGATGAAACATTTCCAAAGGAATGGAATATATCGTCACATTTTCCCTTAATTTTTCTTCATCATCTGTTTCCTCCTTAGCTTCATCATTTGCATTTTATCAATCTTGTAAATCAAATATCCCCTATTTTATTAATGGTATACATATCTTCCGACTCACAAAAATGTTACACAGCCTTTCTGTCCACACAGTTGATCCTTGAAACTGGTCATTTTACTGGCCACAGTGACATCCCCTGAATCGTGCAGGATGTGGTGTAATGTAATCACTCAATATGTGATTATAACACAGGTCATGCCTATTTTGTTCGTCTAAAAAGGCTATATGCAGTACATACCATAGACACTGTTCGTGATATCACAGATTGTCACACCATAAATAGAACAGATTTCCTTTGTGATCCATTGAATGTCGCTGTATAATTGTCTGTTCCGGAGCAGTATATGAACTGACGGCTTGCCTACACTAGCATCACGTTTAGCCGACCAGGAAGAAATGATGAGCCATGATGAAAAGTGCCCGGGGTGATAAATAGGAACTATTGTCACCAGTAAAGGAATATTCGTACACTTACTTTCATGAAAAAACATACCCACTGTAATAAGAAATATTGTTGAAAAAATACTCTTGGCGAACCGTGTTAAAATTGGCCTTCAGCAGCCCATGCTTGTCGTAAGAGGCTCGCTGGTTTGGTTGAGTCAAGCCGTCGTATATTGCCCAGACTCGATTATTTACAGACCTGGAATATTGTTGAGTGTGGCGATTGACAACCAACCCATCCCGGCCTGAGGCATTGTTCCAGTGCTTCCAGTATTCCCAATGGTACGCTTTAAGGTCTTTCCATCAAACTGTTTCATGTACAGCTCAAAGGGAATGTTTACCTGGCAATCCTTAGGATGTTTGTTCTATCAAAGTGTTTCATGCACTACCGCTCAAAGGGAATGTTCACCCGGAAGACTTTAGGGTATTATATTTGTCCTTCAAACTGTTTCATGCACTACCGCTCAAAGGGAATGTTCACCCGGTAGACTTTAGGATGTTTTTTTCTCATCAAACTGTTTCATGCACAGCTCAAAGGGAATGTGCACCTGGCAGACTTTAGGATGTTTGTTCTATCAAACCGTTTCATGCACTACAGCTCAAAGGGAATGTGCACCTGGCAGACTTTAGGATGTTTGTTCTATCAAAGTGTTTCATGCACTACAGCTCAAAGAGAATGGAAGAAGAGAATACATCGTGGTATTAAAGTTTCAAACACTCTGATTATAATAATGTTGAAATCATATAAAACAACCGTTTAAATCGATATCCTGGACGTGTATCTTGATCTTTTTATGAACATTTCACTATTTCGGGAAGATGCAGGACTTGTCTTCTTGAGGCATTTTTTAACAGATGTAGCGATTTGAAGTTTTGTTAGTATCTGTTCATTTCGTTCTGGCATATAAAGTATATAGACCTTAGAATTCTTGAATTGTTATTTGTTCAATATGCATTTAATCGTCATGTTTATAACATGTCTGTCGCTAATGTCACCTTGACTTCACACGAACCTAGTTAGCTTTTCACATGTTCTGTGTTCAAAGACATCTGCTCTTTTCAGCAGTGCAAGTATGTTATTCGGGATGTAGAGAATGATACGACGAGGTTTATTATCGAAAACAAAAAAAAAACATTCTCTTCTCATTTAATAACAACCGTGTCCCCCTTGGCCATCATCACCATCACCATCACCATCACCATCACCATCACCATTACCATCATCACCGTCACCATCACCATCACCATCACCATGGCAAGAAGTATCCTTACAGGAAGGCAACTGAGTTTAACTTTCCTTTCAGAGGAAGGAAGGGAATTGAGAACAGGCTGCATTTCATTCCCACATCCTTATCACGACTCTAATCTTAGACGTGTTCGTTTTCGTGAAACACATGAGAATAGATTTGTATCAGTCAAACCGAGATTCGAATTAACGACATGGCTTGTCAGTCTAAGGGACACAATTCTGCACGCTGGACGATTAATTCATTCGTGACCATCTCGTGGTATTCCGTGACAAGCCGAATAGTGTCTTGTGTCCCTCTACAAGGATTTCATATTGGCGTGGAAACATTAAAACTACTTTAAACAGAATATCATCAAAATAAGTATTGCTGTTTCTGTTTATACAGAAGTAAACCCATTTGATAGAATTAAAAGAAGGAGAAAACTTATTTGTTGCAGACATATTCTGACCTAATTATTATCACATGGTCACCTTTTACTTCCACCTCTGTTTTAGAAAACGCTTAAAAATTACATATGGGATTTGATTCACTGATTAGAGCAAATGCACTTTAATTTTAAAAAGCTATTTAAATCCCAAAGCAGAAACTCCAAATGACTTTTAAAATGTTTCTCAAACTGAACATTGTGTAACGTTTCTGTCATACCCCAAGTGGAATGTAGGCTGAATTCGCAAATAAATGTATGAATGACAGATAAAGTGAGACTGAAATATTCTCAGAGATGTGAAATATATGCCTAGTGTTAGATATTACATATATATGTAAAGAGAGATATTATAATTGTTTTAAGTGATTTATAATTGCAATTCCTAAACCTGTTCGAAGCGCGCTCACAATCATCACAACAAGCCCATACGATCGTCAGAACAACGCTTAGTTGGATATTTGAGACACGTTATGCCAAAAAGCACACGAGTGTATTTGAATCTTTCGCCATCAATCGCATGTTTTTCATCAAAAACTGCACATTAAACAACGTAATGCCATAAACGAGTTAAGTAATCGGGAATATTTTTGTCAAAGCACCGCGACCATTACACACACAGTGATTGGTTTGTCGTATTTTCGTACATAACAAGCATCGAGTAGGGGACGATTCTTCTTGGAGGTTAAAGAAAGCTCTTTCGTCACCACTCGCCCCTTTCCGTAACCTGGTGAACATGTGATAATAACTAGGTCAGAATATGTCTGCAACAGTACGTTTTCTCCTGCTTTCAGTTGCATCAAATGGGTTTACCTCATTGTACACAAAAACAGCAATACAATGTATGATTACTTTGATGGTATTAAGTACTATAGTAATCAAACAGGAATAGAGTTATCGTTTCTTTTTAAAGTAGTTCTGGTGTTCCTACGCAAATATGAAATCCTCGTTGAGGGGCACGAGTCGCTCTTCGGCTTGTCCGAATAACACGAGTTGGTCACGAATATTCTCGGATTGTACGGAAAGGGGCGAGTGTTGACGAATGTGGACGGGTAGACCACCCTTTCCCCAAAAACGTCGGTATGAAAAGGTGTAAGCTCCAACGACTGGAAGCGCTCGTAAAAGAAGCATTCCGTTCCCTCTCCCTCTATGGCGAGAAAATTTTGATATGCTGCAAGAGAGGCCTGAAAAGGTTTGAGTGCAAAGTCTCAATCTACTGGACATACCCAACGCATTAAAAAGATCAGCAGCAGGTGTTTTATTAATTTTTGTTTGTTTGTTGTTTTGGGTATTTTTGTTTTGTTTTGTTTTTGTTTGTTTGTTTGGGTTTCTTGTTTGTTTGAGCTTTTTTGAGAGATGGGGGATGTTTCTTTATTTTGATATTATTCTTATTTTACGCATTATTATTCGAGGGGAATTGTGGTGGGGGAGAGGAGGGAGGTTAAAAATACTTATTTCTTTTTATTGATAGATGTTTTGTATTGTTGGGTCGACGTAATGCTTCATGCATCTCCTAAGTTAGAGTACAAGTGAGTTTGCGTCTATGTGTGTGTGTGTGTGTGTGTGTGTGTGTGTGTGTGTGTGTGTGTTTTGATGTGCGTGCGTTCGCTCGTGTGTGTTTTAAACATCATTTTGAAGAATATTTCCAGAACCACATTGGCGTGCACAGACCTAGGTGATGCATGGCAGCGATTCCCACGAAGACAGGTATCAGGCCAGGGACCATAATCCAGGAAATCGGTGATTCGAACTCACAACCACCGTGTACAACATATTGTATAGTCGGCAGAGATCACCACGACATTTGTGTCGATGTTCTCCATCAACATCGTCTGTTCTATCACTGAAAACAGATACTGAGACATGCCAGCACACACGAGAGAAGTCCTGAACTATACTCTTATCTTAAGGTGTGTATACTTTTCTAGAATTATTGAAGCAATATGTTTTCTGAGGATTTTTGCCAAAGGCGAGAAAGACGTTGGAGGGGTAATACTGAATACTAAATGTATGAATTTTATAGCGGCCTTGTATTCAGTTCTTATCCGAGCTGCGGCACATCATGCTGACGTGAGTGAGTGACTTTGATTTGATTTTACACCTTTTTAGCAATATTCCAGCAATATTCCAGCAATATCACAGCGGGGGAAACCAGAAATGGGCTTCATACAATGAACCCATTATATGGGAGTGAGTGAGTGAGTGAGTGTGGTTTAGGCAGATGCAGATGTAACCCACAATTTGTCACTTTACCGAAACGAGCGACAGTTGTCTGATCGTATAGGCATGCTTTGGTGTGTTGTTTCAAAGTTCACTCTTAGGCCATTATGGTACACGATCGCAGGCAATAGCAACACGTTACGTCAACGTGGATCAGGACTGTTCCGCCGAACATGTTTTATCATCTAACCGAACACCTCAATGTTAACTTTGAAACGTTGTAGCGCGGAAAATGGATCATTATAATGTGTACCGGAGTTAGGCAACAGACAAACACAAACAAACTGAATTCCCATAGTTCGGCATTTCAAGCAGGTGACATGGAAAATGTCACCCCTTGTAAGTGGGGTACACTGATTGGTTCAACCAATCAGAAAACAACCTTTGTGTGTGAGGCTGAAGGAATGTAAACAAACAGAGTGTACATCATCCCTTGTATCCCTCGTTACCATTAAACAACTTAAAATGTCCACTCTATGTAGACGTTGCGAAGTTAATGAGTGTACTTTTACGCAATATACCAGTGACATCACGACAGGGGACACCAGAACCGGGTTTCGCACATTGTACCCATGTGGGGAATGGACTCCGGGTTGTCGATGTAACAAACGAACGCTTAACCTCAAGGATACCCTACCCGCTCTGGACCTTAACCTCGAGGATACCCTACCCGCTCTGGACCTTAACCTCAAGGATACCCTACCCGCTCTGGACCTTAACCTCAAGGATACCCTACCCGCTCTGGACCTTAACCTCAAGGATACCCTACCCGCTCTGGACCTTAACCTCAAGGATACCCTACCCGCTCTGGACCTTAACCTCAAGGATACCCTACTCGCTCTGGACCTTAACCTCAAGGATACCCTACCCGCTCTGGACCTTAACCTCAAGGATACCCTACTCGCTCTGGACCTTAACCTCAAGGATACCCTACTCGCTCTGGACCTTAACCTCGAGGATACCCTACTCGCTCTGGACCTTAACCTCAAGGATACCCTACCCGCTCATGACCTTAACCTCAAGGATACCCTACCCGCTCTGGACCTTAACCTCAAGGATACCCTACCCGCTCTGGACCTTGTAAAGGCTTGCGACAGTTAAAAACTACATTTCACTCCTATACGTAATGCTGACGGCAATACCGATAACATTAACTGTCACAGTAACTGCAAACGTATGTTTGAATTCACAACTTATCTCTTGCATGTCAGGCTAATCTGAAAGTGTATAGTCTGTAATACAATATTGTACAATGAACTAGGTCTTTAAACAGTTTTCTTTCAACAGTTTTCCGAAATAGGAAGCATTTTCTTCACCTTAGATATCGCCCGGAAGGCGAGGTGTCCGGATATGTGGGGTCGGGGTAGGCACATTGCCTCTTTACAAAGAATAAAAAAGTGTCAAGCATCATATATGATCAGCAGAGTGTGAGGAATAAATGATAAAAAGTCAACTGGAAAGAGAGTTCCGGTGAAGCCCAATCAGCTTGGTTTAGTAGTAGTAGTAGTAGTAGTAGTAGTAGTAGTAGTAGTAGTAGTAGTAGTAGTAGTAGTAGTAGTAGTAGTAGTGAATCTCTGGGTTAGATTGGGCTTTATGACTTGAGTAACCACTATGGGAAGGTAGAATCCCATATGCGTAGGTCGATGCTCATGCTGGTGATCACTGGCTTGTCTGGTCCAGACTGCACCAGTTGCAGACAGCCTGCATATAGTTGAAACAATAATGAGTAGGGCGTTAAACAAACACGTAAAAGTTGGTAGTAGAACACTCAAGATGATCATCAGCTTGCTTATTCATTCAAATAAAGTTATTTTGCAAAATATCGTCAAATGTTCAATTAAAAAGGTATCTGAACATGTCGACCAGAGTGGATGTGTCAATGCAGTGTGCATCAATACATAACCTACTGAGTGTAATCAAGTCATGTGTATGCGGGTGTGTTTGTGTGATAATGGAGATCTTTGACCTGAAGTATTTGACCTGAACTATTACTATCGGAATACAACCATCGAGAGCACCATAGACTCTCTCCGCGTCTAGACGTATTGCCGATTACACTCATCATACAGATTTTACAATTATTGTTACTAGTCGACCTTTTTGCCGCCAGAATCGTGAGGGGTATGTATGTATGTATGTATGTATGTATGTATGTATGTATGTATGTATGTATGTATGTATGTATGTATGTATGTATGTATGTATGTATGTATGTATGTATGTATGTATGTATGTATGTATGTATGTTTTGTTTTGTTTGATTTTTTCTTTTCTGTATTATTTGGTCTATTATTGGTTGATTTATGTTTTGCTTTGTTGGGTTTTTTTCTTTGGGGTTTGTATATATTTTGGGGGTTTGGCTTGTTGTCCTTCATCAAACAGCTACATTCTGTTCCAGTCCCATGTATACTTGGATAGATGCCATAGATACTAGATTACATTTGATGTAACAATACAAAGTATGAGTATAAATTGACATTTGAATATAATGAACAATTACGATAACGAGTTATAAATGAAATACAAGCGAGAAAATACTATCAGCATCCACTAGAAACATCTACCAAGAGCCATATACCAGCTATAAAACAGGTCTGAAGGACACGGGCTTCACTGAATGATTACACCTCTGTATCTGGTGCTCAGAGTACAAAAACAAAATTGTTCTGACTTCACAACTGTCGACGAGATCAAATGATAAAATTAAATGTTATAATATAATACGTAACCTTTTAAAGTCACTCGCACACAAGCGAAAGGCGTCCAGATACAGCGGTGCCCGTACCACAAAGGGAAACGGAACAATACTGATACAAATCTGTTAACGAAAACTCATGACAGTCTATATAACGTTTGATATCATACCGCCAGTATCAGTTTCCGGTGATGTTATGTTATCTGTGTTTTTCTGCGAAAGATTTCGATATTCCGAGGATCAATCCAACCATCGCCATTCCTAGGTAAACGTGTCCGTCTACCTGACTTGTGCGTTTGTTGTTTAACGCCGCATATAGGGATTTTCAAGCTTAATGTCGCCGATCTGTAAATGATGACCAGTCAATCTGATGAGAGATTTTGTGAGCAGCGGGACACAACGTCGGGGTAGATGACACGCCATCAGCGAAATCACCAAACTTGACAGCGACAGCGTCGGTCCCTGAGCCTTATTCCCTCACAGAGGTGAGACGTTTGATGGGTTATTGTACATGCAGGTACCGCGATTGAGTGAGTGAGTTTAGTTTTACGTCGCAATCAGCAATATTCCAGTTATATGGCGGTGGTTTGTAAATAATCGAGTCTGGACCAGACAATCCAGTGATCATGATCAACAGCATGAGCATCAATCTGCGCAACGTGGAACCGATGAAGTGTGTGAACCAAGTCAGCGAGTCTGACCACCCGATCCCATTAGTCGCCTCTTACAACAAGCCAAGTCAGCGAGCCTGACCACCCGATCCCATTAGTCGCCTCTTACAACAAGCACAGTTGCTTTTCATGGCAAGCATGGGTTGCTGAAGGCCTGTTCTAAACAGGACCTTCACGGGCCGCCGGTACATCGAGCAGTGTCACGTGTATTATTTGTCTTAGTTCACTCTCTGTCGTAATTTGTGTCCTGCTTCTTCGCTTGTTGCATGTCCACGTACCATACAGCGACTTATATATTATATTACCTATTCATTCATTGGATCTTCATCACGTCGCAACGTAACTTGACTCCGCTATCTTGGTTTTATAGTATTTCGTTACATTAGCACATATCATAGACATATACCGCTTTTATGTGTATTTTAAATAATTTACAGTTTTTAAATAGTGTGCATAGTAGTGTGAGGTTAAAATCAGTCACGTCACTGAGTAATACAGTGATGTTGTTCAATGATACAGTCACCGCACTCAGTGATACACACACTTGATTCAATGGTACAGTCACGTCACTCACTGATACAGTCACGTCACTCAATGAGGGTGCAAGCATCTGACAAAATGGGGCCCTATTTCCAACTTTCAGTAGGCGTGGTGGCCAATGGTCATGCGACATCCTGTCACGATTGGATTACAGTATGATCTCTGGTTGTTATTAAACAACGTAACCAACACTACATATAATATGACAGCATGGCTTTTCTACTTTGCGGATGGCCGTTCACGGCGGGTCATATAAACCTTCTGCGAATACTGAAATATTGTGTTATGCTTACATCCAGTGGTAGCTTCATCTCTGTTGCATAATCCCTTGTCCTTTGCGTTACCACTAAGGATACACGTCCTGTGTGGTGATATCAGTGCTTCTAACGGTCAGTCTCAACAGGTCATACAGCACTTCTTGTTGTACCAAACAGTCATGGAACATTCCTTCTGAGATGAAATGTCATCGTGACACCATCACGTTTCTTCGTTTGTAAACACAATACCTGGTCTAATCACTGAAGCACAAGTTTCGGATCTGCGTCATTAGGGTCACAAAGGTACAGCTGCCATGCTATGGGACGGCCTGGTTGCTTAGTTGTTAGAGCAACACATTGAAGACCTGAGTTCGGTTCCCCAAATGGGTACAGTGTGGGAAGCCTATTTTCAGATATTGCTGGAATGTTTGATAAAAGTGGCTTACTCCGTATTAATATAACCCCATCACTGTTGATGGCAGTTCAGCTCAGTATTATATTACTATTTCATTGTTTCCTCCAGGTATGTAAGTAATACCCCTGGCATTGTGACGTCACATTCACAACATGGCGCCGTCAATCGTCTGTCTGCTGTTCAGCTTATTTGTCATCACAGAAACAACCAATAACTGTGAGTAAATCATTTAGTATCCCTGAAGACAACATACGTAATTAGTTCATTCCAAATGACAAACGAATGTGTCTGCGTTCACATGTAATATACTAACCCCGATCTGACTAATCCTTGTTTGACCTCCCTAAAGCCAGCCAGGGTAACAACATGTAGCATCTTTTATCGTGTTTCTGTTTTATGGGAGTAAAACCCCGACCTGTCTTTGTCCAGGCACGACTTCCAGCCACTTCGGCCATTGAGGTGATTGTAGCAGAGTTTATCAATAGAAAAAAGTAGCACTTTCTTCCCTTATCTCGTACCCAAACAGTTTCAGTTGCAAAGTTCCATTCTTATTTCAGCTTGGTCAGTTCCAGACATGACGGTAGATGACGTCACAATGTCTCCCGATGGCTTTTATCACGTGCTAGGAGGTAGGACAGTGACGCTTACGTGCAGGGTGACGTCATCAACGTACAATTCAAGCAGCCTTGTAATCGCACAGAACGAGGATCGACGTGACGACGTCATTATGCCGGACGACGCTACAGCACAGGTCACCGTAACCAACATGGCGACGGGGACGTTTTTCTGGCAATGTTGTGTGACCACCTGCCCTTCCATGATAAACCGAAATCCATTTCATCCAAACATATCCACGGTCACTCTCAGATATGGTGGTACGTGCAGACACGCTTCAATGATATGAGTGATAGATCCTTACGTTTCATGTTGTCGACTCTTTAGCTTAACTTTATACCTCAAGTTGATATTAGTGGGAATAGCACTGAAATGGACTAGATGGATCGTCGACTGTATGGTGGCAATGCTTTGCCTGGCTCTGAGAGCGTGGATTGGAATCCCTAATGGGTCTGAACCCCAAAGGATATTAGAATTTGTAATCACAATTTGTAATTCTGGATTCACAAAAGTCCAGAAACTCTCCGCAGTGTGGCCAGTCTCTCACAAGCAATTTGACGAGAATAAACATGCAGCTGTTGTGAATAGATGCTGAGGATGAAAAAATGAAAATAAAAAAGTATTTCGAAAAATATACATTAAAACTCGCTCGTCCAGAATTAATGGTTTGGACTGCTGCAAATGAATAAAAGTATGTTTATAAGTATTTTGACACAAATTTCAACTCATTTTGACCTTATTCCGTCAGCTGCGGGCGATATTAAAATATCTGGCCTATGGATATTTGTATGTTGTAAACGAATGAGGGTATATTCTTAAGTATCATGAGACAAAATCCAACTCATTTTGACTTACTTTTGCTAAATTAGAGCAATTTTTTAGAAATCTCGCCCATCGGCGAATAACATTTGGCCCAAAGTACTTTACAGAGAAAATGAAATCTCATGTATATCATGCTGCATTTAACCACATTGTAAATGGATTTCTTTATATATCTAAAACTGTCTGCATGCGTGAGTATAAAAGTACTTGAAGTAACTATTCATTCTCTGTACAGAATAGAGAGAAAAAACAAATGGAAATTTTGTAGTTAAATAATGTGTATCAAAGCAGGCTGTTACCAAAGTCCTACTAAATTTGTTAAAACGTTTTGTGAAATATAAGGCTTAGTTTCATATGTGTATCATTTTGCAGATTCATTTAGTATAAATCAAAATATCGTTTTCTTTAAGATTACTACCATATATCAGCATTTGTGTTCGTAATTTTAAAATCAAGTCAGAAATATTTAGTAATATTCCTCAAATATGAATTTGGATTTTGACGTTGAAACCCAAATGGTGCATAAACGTCACAAGAGAATCTGCTACAAGCATGAGATTATGAAAGAAATTATCTACAAACACCGTAAGCTGATAATTCTACATTGTTAAAGTACAGAGAGAACAAAACTGGTGAAAGTATTTCACCTTGCCTCACTCCCATTAAACATAGCAAGCATTGTGAACAAGTACCTGCAGTGGCTGTTTTATTTCCACCAGATACAGATGTAAGTATTTGAATAGTACAGTTATCACGATCGCCCCACATCTGTGTGTGTGAGTGCGTGCGTGCGTGCGTGCGTGCGCGCGCGTGTGTGGAAGGGATGGGAGAAGGGGTGATGGTGATGGAGGTTAGAGCGGCTGAAAGTTGATATGTGTCAGTCTATACTTGGGGTGACCATGACGACAGTAATCGATATGGAAAACTTACGTTAATGTCATTCATTCTCCAGTGGTGTATTCCTTGATATCTTGACAAGTTACTTTCTCTCAAGACTCTGTTCCCTTAAGCAAGGGTCGCTGAACTGCAGTTTCTGTCTAGAGTTACCAGGACCAGGACCATACAACGCAGTTCGATTTGGTATATATTTCTAGGTGTGTCCACCATTCCTATCTGAGGGGGTTTCGATAGTGATACGCGTCTGAGATTTGCATGAATGTAACTGAAATACTCACTCACTCACTCACACACACACCACTCACTCACTCACTCACTCTTGTAAAACATATCTGCCTTCATTCCACGTACAGACCCCCCTCCACCGGTCAGCAACGTCACCTGCGTCTTCGACATGTGGAACCTCAACTGCTCCTTGACCATCAATAGCACAGGGCAGCATGTTGCCTGGATACTCACATACTGCATTAAGGAGTAAGCATTTATAACATTACTTAAATGATAGATGCCTGTCAAGGACCCCTATAAATGACTTCTCAACAGTGGTAAATGCTTCCACCTGAGGTGAATCCTATCTACTTTTTGACTCCCCATTTACGAAATAAATAAATGTGAGTAGAAATACCTTTACTTTCCTTTACTTCACCTGGTTGAAGAACAAATCGTGGTATTTGGTAGGGGGGAGGCATTCACAGAACAGGTTCAGTTTAGTTTTCATAAACAATATCCGAACGGTATATATCAATAATGTGCACTCGCGACATTGCCTTTCTCCCTCACGCAAAATCTCACCAAGACTGACTTTTTCTTTAAGTTACCTACCAGCAGACGACCCACTGGCGTGTCCTGGTAACCTCACCAGCAGGAAAGAGTGTGAACCTGGCCCTTCCTGGCCACGACCCGACCAGGCGGTGATGCTGTTTCGCTGCACGAATATCCTGAAACTGCAGATGTACAGGATACACGTGGATGGTGTCAGCAACTACGGGAGGACTACTTACGTCACAGACGTTTACACGGATTTCAGTGTCGGTCAGTTGACTTGTACACGTGTTATATAGATATCGTGTTCCTGTTTACGGTGTTTGTTTTGAAACATAGATAAAAGCTAGTCTGCGTTTCACTTAATGGCACTGATGATACGTCGAACTAGTATTTTTGTTTAAAGATCTTTACAAATGAATTTAGATATATTTGTCCTGTAAATTTCCGATCTCGCAATTTTGTGAAATTTCTGTAGGCGTTTTGCGCGCCTTGAACACACGAAAATATTCCAAACGGCAGTAAGGACTAGTCAGTCTTTTGTGATCATCACTGAGAGATGTTCAAGGTGGCTGTTATTGCTCAGCGTATTTTCATTCAAATGAAAGTCATGTTTCAATGTGTACTTCTTGATCAAAATGTACATTTAATGTACATCTGGGGGGGTTGTTCTGTGCCCCCATAACAATCGCCGAGAGAGTGCTCACTCTTAGCATATATCTGTCTGATAGCCATCCAAATCTGCAGTGTTGCTTACATAAGATCCCCGGTGTATGTTAACAGTGCAGTACAGTGCTGTGAAGAGTTTACGGGTAGGCCAGCACGTCACATCAACCAGTATCACACTCTTGTGGAACACTCCAGTATACATCCAACATACTCACACAGTGTACAGAGTGGTGATAACCCACGGCGACATTGTAATATCCAGTGTGGTGATCACATACGGCGACAAGGGATACCATAAGGTAGGTTACATCTTGCATTGTAATATACAGTGTGGTGATCACATAAGGCGACAAGGGATACCATAAGGTAGATTACATCTTACATTGTAATATGCAGTGTGGTGATGACCCAGAGCGAGATGAGATACCACGAGATAGGTTACGTCCTAGTAGACGCATGCAGTGTTCATTACCAAAGAGAAGCTTGCGGGACAAGCTTTCTACGGAAGAAAAGCAATATTTCTGAATGTCAACTTCTTAATTGTAAATAGCTCCACGTTTCGGAGCGTACGAGGAGTGTCCCAAAAGTGGTCGGAATCACTCTATTCTCGATGTCCAATATTAGTAAAACTTCCATTTTATTTTGAAGGAATCATTAGCAAGACATATCCAGAATTTCACATGCGTGGTTAATGTGATTTGTCATCACTACACATTGGGGTGAAATATTTCTTTAAACATTACAGAAAGTGAAAAACAACCTGTCATTTGGCACATCTTATATGTTGGCATGCGCTCAGATAATATGATATAAATATGTTCAGTTTAGTATGGATGACTTCAAAGATTTGGGTTGCTTGATATATAGTAAGACGAGGCTGATGTTAAAGGACACCCCTATTTTAATCTTTCAAAACCATTTTGTCCAGACATTAAAGTTGGCACTGTTTACAATATATTGAGAGTTGACACTTGAGTGACCGTTCAGTATTTTGTCTGGACCCTTGGCATCAGGTATGACGAAGTGAAAGCATAAGAATAAGTCATGTCCTTTGCTTACGTCTTCTGCGTTTTAGGGAGTAACAAGATAAAGTCAAAGAAAAAGGCATCGTGAGGCTGGAACATGGCAAAAACATTTTACTTGAGCTTGACAGATAATATGTAGCAACATAAACATAAAATCAGTTGCATATTTTATAATTGTCCATGTGAAGCCGAGCACTTTTGGGACATCCCTCGTATGATTGCTCCTTCACCTGTGAGAATAATATTTGTTGATTTTTCATCTGCCTTGTCATCATGCTATTTCACCTCATTTGTTAACTTTTCAAAAAAATATTTTAATTCTAACATCATCGAATGGTTTAATTCATATCTAGTTAACAGACAACGGTTTGTGCAGATTATTCAATTGTAAACACATCAACTGGTGCCCCTCAAGGCTGCTTTTATCACCAATCTTGTTCATATTGTACACCAATCACTGTGTATCCAACACAGAATCGTGTTCTACAATTTAATTCGCGGATGATGTTGCATTGCCTTATTAGGGAATCAGAACTTAGTTACAGAGCTGGATTTTTAAAACTTGTAGAATGGTGTAAATTTTATATTTTTGAATGTCCCCCCAAAACCCAATGAAATGATTACGTATTTTAGAAAAGCTAAATCAGCAATAATTGCTGTAACTATTGAACATAATGAAATCGAAAGAGTAACTTAAAACAAGAATTTGGGTAGTGTCTTAGATTCGAAAATGCCTGGGTCATTAAAACTGAGAAACTATATACAGAAGGACAAAAACGCTTGCAATTTTGTGGAAGTTGAAACATTTTAAAATCGACCAAACGGATCATGATGTTATTTTTAAAAATCTTTATTCAGAGTGTCATAACTTGTAATTTCTTGAATTGGTTCGGAAACCTGTATGTCAGGAATAAAAGTGTTTACATGGTCAGCCCGCTGGTCAGATTGAGCAGACGCCGACTTCGGATCATGGGACTCGGACATGCTATGGCGGCTTCTCACGTTATACATTGTGTGAGTAATTGCGATATTCTAACTCTCCCAGGACGTTAGAAGAAATGTGAGCAGCTACACCGTAACCAGTTTGAGACCGGCAAAGACATACCTCGCTGAACTTCGGGTTAAACCGAGATCGAGTCCCTACTGGAGCAAGCCAACCTACATCAACATGACCACCCTGGAGGCAGGTAAACGTTGTTCATGGGTGGCTCAGGGAACATAAGCAAACATCGAGGGTACATCAACCCACGTGGTGAATTCTCGACACGGAAACTAGATCTGAGGTGTGCACATGGATGCAGACAGGTTACAGGTTGTCACAATACCTGAAATGTATACCATGCAGTCTTTACCCGGATAGTTCACTTACAAATGACCTTAGTTCGGATTAGCAAGTGTTCTGATTGACGAATGCAATAGCTCCCCCGTTGATGACAGAAATGGTCTTGATTACGAGCTGCTCGGCCCCAAGAGGTCCAAAGTAACGAGATTTTGTTGCTCTGTGTATTCAAAAGGAATGTCTGAACTGAATTCCGTACGCATATATTTGGTTCAACGGTACCTGTCACGCTCATCACTTTTCTTTATTCTTTAGCTCCCGGTGTTCCACCTGGGCTCAAGCCAGGAATGTATACACGTTGGGAAGACGGTGTTCATCTGATGGTATTCTGGCAAGTGAGTGAGTTTGGTTTAATGCCACAGTGAGTGGGTGTGTCAAAGCATGTGGTAAATGTGTGTCCATCTTCATCTGAAGTGATATTCATTATTATCTTACCTCACACATAAATGTCGCTGTCTGATTGGCTGAGTGCTCTTCTGTTAATTTCAATACACCCCGCTGCCAATAGCAACTGATTCGGTACTTCGTGGTAGTGATTCTTTATCTCGAATAACATTGCATCACGAATGATGAACGGAAATTACCGATCTTTTTCGAAAGCAAATTGATGGAAGGGAGATAACTTTAAATCTGTTTTTCTTGTGTCGTCCTCCATATATTTGCCTCGCATTCCAATATATAAATTTTGACAAACCGTTCAAATGTAGTCCCTGTGAATATTAGGGAGGGGAATTACACAGCGGTGACTTTACTAAGACAATACCTACGGGGGAAAATAGCAAGATGCATGATTCTAATCGTTTGATTCACACAGGTTGGCTGAAGTGTACGATCCGATACTCATGCTTCAAACAGTTCAAATTAACATTGAGGTGTTCGGTAAGATAAATACGTTGTTCACTGGTCCCTCGAGCACAGGGGACATAAATAAACATCGAGGATACCTCAACCCCTGGTACCCTCGTGACCAGTGAACAACTTAAGATGTAAGTGTAGAAACGGTGATGCCGGTGCCCTGTATGGTTGTAGCGATATTCTAGCAATTACCCCTAGCTCCTAACAGCATGCCCATATCTGGAATTAAACTCGGGTGTACAAGGTGACTCGCGAATACCTCAACCACATGGCTACTCCATCGGATATCAAGACTGTCCAGACAATTAACACATCTCGATACCTCGTGGAGATCCGAGTCTTCAGCTTGAACTCATGCTTGTCGAAAGAATGGTGGCCAGACTCTCTGACTTCGTTGATAACTGTCATTATATCCCAGTTGTTTAGGTCGATGCCCATGATGTTAATCACTTTATTGCTTCGTCCAGACTCGATCATTTACAGCTGGAATATTGCTGGGAAGTGAAACAACTTTAAAACAACCATACACCTTAACGATAGACCATTGTTTCTTCAAAAGAAACATTATTTGTCCGTTTGCTCTTACTCCAGGCGGTGCCTCCAGCTGAACGCAATGGTAAAATCACTCACCATCAGGTGTGTCTGGATGTCCCCAACAGCGCCTCCCCCTCCTGCAACTCCTCCATTCCTGGAGATCAGTTCCACTACGTCCTGCATCTCCCAGAAGGTACCGGAAACTATACGGTCACAGTCCAAGCAGGGACACAAGCTGGCCTGTCACAAAACAGTAGCCTCCAAATACCAAGCATCGGACAAGGTAACGTCCAGACAGAGAATCCTAGAGAATCACAGTACAAACTACTTAGATATATTGCCAGTGCTTGGAACATCGGCCATGGGTCATCATCGGAATGTTTTGGTTTGCTTCTTTCGTGGTACAGGTCGGATTATTGAGTTACGCCATATAAAATATCTGCTAAAGGCAGACCATTTTTTGGTTTTTGCTGAGCGTTGTATTATTAGCGGTGACAGAGTGAGATAGATCGCAGACGTAGGTGAGGATTCGAATCCTGGATGGGTTCTAACAAAAGTAAGAGAGTCTGTATTTTACTCAGAAAATGTAATCTTTAATATGATATATTTTACATCCTCAGACTGTACTGTATTGTCCACTGCCACCAACAATGTTTGGTGAAGTCAAGGCTATTCGGTCCTTCATTTCAGAACCAAGCTAAACATTGTTTTAAGCCAGAAAATGAAGTGGACTGTCCCTTAGTATCATTTCTATACTCATATCCTCTTGGCTTTCTATACTGATATCCTCTTGGCGAGTGACACACAGTCACGTACCACCGTCACAATCTGAACTCATCCCGATTCAATACTACTGCAGCCCCTCGGCGTCCTTTGTACGTGACTGTGGAACAACTGGACGATTCAAGCTACAACGTCAGTTGGGTGTTAGCCAATCATAAGGTCAGACTGGATCACGTGTATGTCACATGGTGTCAAGCTCTTCGTACCAATGAAGAAGTAACGTGCATAGTAAGTACTGCATCTAAGTCATTGTCCAAGCAATGTTAGTAGCTATTTAGTTATCATAGACGCTTTGGTGGATGGTACATAGGAGTGTCTATAACCGAAAAACAAGTGTCTGCATTCAGAAGCTTTTCTGAAAGATATTTTAAAAGCGTGGAAGTCCCAAATTATCTCTTTATATGAAAAACAGGCTTTTTAAAGACAGTGGGTCCAGAGCTTATACAGGAATAGAGGTGTATCAGGACGATCGAGAATTCCTTCTTAGCTTCGGGAGATAGTTTACTTCATCATGGCCTCAATTTTAGTTAGTCTAGTTCTGTTCGTGCTGGAATACTGATGGTAGATGCATAAACTGATTTGTCAGCAATATCAAACTCATCGATTTCCAATGATCCCAACGATCAAGTCCGGTATTTTAATTACGGGTGGTAATTATATGTGTGAATTCGTATTTGTATCCCCTCACTCACTCCTTTATTGCCCCGGGGCAGAATGACGTTCACGCAGTAGAGCTAGACGGAAACGCCACTTCCTACATTGTACAGCACCACCTGGATCCAGGTCTTGGAAAGGGGGCGTGGTTCGGTGTGTCTACAAGCGTTGATGATGTCAGTGATGGAACCACTTGGAATCAGTGCATATTTGTCAAAGATGGAGGTACGTCCCTTGCTTTAACGAATTTCCTGATTTTCCAAGGCCACAGGACAGGCCCCTATAAAACAGAAACGCATTTGTTTACAAATATTGCTATGATTTACAGGGCATACATGATAATACACGTGTTATGTGTACAAACAGATTCTTGTAATATTAAATGTAAACATATATATACACGCCTTTGTAAATGTTTAGAATGGACAAATCTCTGGTTTGAAGAGAAATCATTGGAGTTTAATTTCTCTGATTTCATAAGCATGAAATATATTTGCATAACTTTCTCAAAAGTGTTTCATTATTTGTCGATAGCAGGGACTTAAATTTATAGTATTTATGATGTTTCTCATATACACATGGCAAGAATTTTAGTTTAAGTGAGTTATATTCAGTACATATAAGAATAAAGTGATTCTCGTCTTCTACACTTAGATTACACAATAGGCTTGTAGTCTTACAACCTAAGTCAGTACGTCCAAGGAGAAAATGAAAAATACTGCCTCTTCAGTAACCTGTTCGGTCAAAAGCAAAACTGGATACCGACGGCTGAAGGCGCCAGTTGTAGGGCACATGTGGAACTCTGAATGATATGTTCCAGAGATGGGTAGTCCACCAGCCATGAACGTGTTGGCGAACGCAAGTACAGCATGGTTACCCCTAGGGTTCAGTTACTGTGACGTGTCACTGAACAAAGCCCGGCCTGACGTCTACGAAGTCTCCTTCCAGTCCTCAAATACAACGTCATGTTCTGATGTCAACTGCACCGATGGTAAAGATACTGTTTATTTGTTTGTTTTATAACGCCGCACTCAGCAATATTCCAGCCATATGGCGGCGGTGTGTAAATAATCGAGTCTGTGCTAGATAGCCCAGTGACCAACCTCACGAGCATTGATCTACACAATCCGGATACTATGACATGTGACTACCATGTCAGCGAGCCTGGCCGCCCGATCCCGTTATTCGCCTCTTACGATAAGCATGGATGGCTGAAGACTTAATTCTGACCCGTATCTTCACTTGTGGCGACCTAATCAAAATGTGTCATTGCAACATCAATCAGTAAATGAAGCTTTAGCGAGGTGAGAAAACAAAACAAACCAAGAATCTGATGTTGTAACTTGCAGGTTCAGTCATACAGATGTCTGCTCGATTTGACACAACTGGCGTCATTCTAACTGGACTTACCCGTCCGGGTATGTACTGTGTCTGCCTGAGGGTGAGGAGTTCACTGACTGTGGGGCCCTACAGCCACCCACCCAAGCTGGTGGATCTGTCAGGTGGGTAAAACACTGGTGGAAGACAGTGTTATACGAAACTGGGAGACAGAACGTCCTGACGCCATGTTGCATGTATATACTGACGCACAAAAGAAAGTACACACCTTTATTATTCGAAAAGTATTTTGATTTTTACTGACTTCGTCGCAGTTGGGTACATTGTCTGTTTGGCATTGTCTGTGACCTATAAATCACTGTTTAATAAATTCTAAATAATTAAACTGTTTCATTTAGGACGTCATCCAAAACTGCCATACTTGCACTGTGTTTCATATGTCACTCTATGACGTAGTATTAGCATAAACTGTAAAACTTCACAGTAGGAAATATCCTCCACATATATATATTTCGATAATGACTAAAAGAAATATTGTAGACTGCCCCACAAACCTTGAACACAGGCGGATCTAGAGGCGGGGTACAGGGGTGCGCACGCTCACCCCCACCCCCAACTTTATCAATAGTGCGCACCATTTCCACCCACACACCACCCTCACTCAAAAAGATGTATCATCCCCTCTTGAAGCACATTAATATCCCCACTGCCATGCCCTTCCTGCAATGCGAAAGCCCTAAATGACTCAAGTCTAAATTTCTTCTGGTTCTGAATCAAAGCAAAATGCATTGGCTCACTTTCAAGTTAAATTGGTTTATTTGTTACTCTCTGAATCAAATTATTACATATGCTGAGACTAAACGTCAGTCTGAGTCTGTGTGTGCCCAAAGAGTCCAGCTCGTACACCTGCATACAATAAACAGCCCTAAAATCTATTCTGTATAAATGCTGCAATGGTAGCTACCTCGTTGTAGAAGGTCCAGTAGCTCTGACACTATCGTGAGTGTCCAAATGAAAGACAAGCAATGATTTCTTTATAAACGGTAACCCTTGGTTTCCAGCAGTAGCCTCCTCAGATCACCATAGAAACACCTCAAACCACCGTAGTGCCATCCTCAGACCACATTAGTATCATCCTCAGATCACCGTGGTACAATCGTACAACCGTGTAGTACCATACTCAGACGCCGTAGTACTATACTCAAACAACCTTGGTACCATACTCAGATCACCTCAGTATCATCATCAGACCACTGTAGTACATCGTAGCCAGCCTCAGACAAACGTAGTACAATCACCAGATCCCTGTAGTGCCATCATCACACCACTGTAGTACCATACACAAACCACCGTAGTACCATACTCAGACAACCCTAGTACCATCTTCAGATCACCTTAGTACCATCCTCAGACTACCATAGTACCATCCCCAGTCTACCGTAGAGAGAAAGGTCGATAAGACGTTTTGCTTCGGTATTAAGAATGCGTCTAAACTCGTAAGACAGTAAAACATCCATCAGATGAAAGTTTGCAAAATAATGTGTAGCGGCCTCTAAGTGAGCATATGAACACGATATTCTATTGTTGCAGTCCTCACAGATGACCCGAAACCTGTGGACACTGCTGAAATTGTGGGCGTAACGTCAGGTCTGGTGATTATGGTGATCGTGGCAGTGTTGTGGTAACATGTATTTCTATTTGAATATTTATTGTTTTAAGGTATCAACAGTATCAGTGTTAATTTGTGTAGAAGAAATCACAGAATTTGTTGTAAGTGAGTTATGTACTTTTTTTTAACCTTTTTCCTCATGTGAATTGTGGCTTCATGGCTTATAAAATGTCGAGGCAAATCTCGGATTCGACAATTACATTTCCTCGCTTGTGAGACGAACCTCTGCTTTTCACATTGTTTCATTTACGAATCTAAATACGCAGGTGAAGTGGTTCTGAGAATACTTTCAGAGAACTGTACATTACAACGTTGCAATGATCCGTTACAATTATATCCACAGACGTATCATAATACCAAAGCTTGTGATAGTCGCGAACTATGGTTTATATTCAATAAATATGATCTACATTCAAAAACTGACAAAACTATAGAAAGTATGCATGAAGTATGTATGTACAAATAAGAGTATTCTTACAGGGGTATTTGATTGTCATGTTGGTGTTGGTCAAGGTTGTGTCCTAAGTCCCTTTCTGTGTAACATGATGGAATGTATTTGTAATATTTTCCAGCCTTGTTTACCATCGTCGATGCCTGAACCCTCTGAAGAAGATACCGATTGACCTCGACATGTTCAGGGTAGGTCTAAAGTTACGTTTTAACAATGGACTGCTTTTTATGTGATACGTTCTTATTTCTGTTCTGAGACTGAACTGTGTAATCTACTAGCATGTACAGTGCTCCTTAGGGCTCGAATTCAGAACATTAGATTTTTTCTTTTTTCAATTGTGATTTTTTTATGCACATTAGTCGTGTTTCGTTAACATGGCCCTTATTATAACCGGACATAGTGATTCATTATATACACGTTATAATTCAGTAAATGCACTCCAATGCATTTGAACATTCCAGTCTGAGTCCTTGTCGAACTACAAACCTCCAAATAAGATGTTAGGCCTCAGTACCAAATAAGTTATTAGATCTCAATAAGTACCAACCGTGATTCCCTCAGATAGAGTTTTGGATATTTGGCCATATTTATCATGAGATTGGAATTATTCCTTGTTTTCTGTTTGTTAAATGAAAAAAGTGAAAAGACTTTTTAGTACGCCTCCTGAATTTTCCACAATAATTAGCAATATTGTCCAATTCATGATAAATGTTTTTTGTACGATGATTTTAATTTCTTGATCAGTAAAGTTCTGAAGTAACCTATTTTTTTCGTTTCTAGGACATGGAGCATGGCGATGCTGGTAGTAGCGATGAGGTAAGAAGATTCGCGAGAGTTGCGAGACAGTTATGTTTTTCACCATCTTTTGTTAGCGTAGATCCATGTTTTCAACATGATACCAGTCCGTCTCACGCAACTTTTCTATTGTTTATATGTTTCTCCAAAATGTGGTCTTGAATATATCCTGCAATTCTTTTTTAATACCAACAAGATTCCCAACCATCAATCTTTAAATACACCAGTGAACAGTGAACATTTGTTTTTCTTCGATTAACGTTTTTCTGTAGCAGTATTATATTTATAACAACCGTTGAGAATCGCGTTTTTTTCCAATATTTGTTATATTGTTCTTCCAATAATTTCAGAACCAAATAAGTTCAGAGAATCCAGCTTTCCTAGATGTTCCCGCTGACCCAACGCCCGTGTCCAGTTCCTCAGCACACATGGATGATGAAGCCAGATTGGAAAAGAACCTCTCCGATGATGACGCCCATCTTGAACTACGTGTTTTACAAGCAGAACAACCCTTCCGACCAATCGACACAGACTCAGGCAACGCCAGCGATGCAGCCACGGTGGCAGCATCAGTCGGTTTTGTTGGTGGTGTAGAAGGTCCAAAACATGCACCAGAGGATATACAGGATAAACCGACGTCAGAGTCAGAGTCATATCTTTCATCGGGCTATAATTCCACACAAAACCAATCGAAAACTTCTCGGAGCAGCACCGGGGGGAGTATAAAGTTGACACCGGAACCTAATCATCAGAGTGGACATCAAGAGTTGGAGGCCCACAGCAATCCAGACAACATGGCTCCATCCTTCTTGCCTAGCAACAGCAGAACAGCTTCAAGAGTGGAATCCCAAAATGAAATCGTGGCTGAAGTTGGCCATGGTGAGTACGTGGAATACCCTGGACTAATATCACATGTTAGAAACGTGGAGCAGAATGACGCAAGGAAGAGAGATAAAGAAGAACAGCTTCATTTGGATGATAACTGTCCTGGGCAAGTTCATGGCTCAACAGATAACCTCGAGTACGTCCGGTGTAATTCCAGTGCGGGTGTCCCGAATGCCACCACAGAAAACCTCGAGTTCGTCCCGTGTAGTGACAGTGCGGATGTACCAAATACCACCACAGATAACTTTGATTACGTCCGGTGTAACGCCAGTACGGATAACCCGAATGACCACACAGATAACTTTGAGAACGTCCAGTGTAGTGTCAGTACGGATGTCACAAATGCCCTCACAGATAACACCGAGAACGTCCAGTGTAGTGTCAGTACGGATAACCCGAATGCCCCCATAGATAACATTGAGAACGTCCAGTGTAGTGTCAGTACGGATAACCCGAATGCCCCCATAGATAACATTGAGAACGTCCAGTGTAGTGTCAGTACGGATAACCCGAATGTCCCCATAGATAACACCGAGAACGTCCAGTGTAGTGTCAGTACGCATGTCACAAATGCCCTCACAGATAACACCGAGAACGTCCAGTGAAGTGTCAGTACGGATATCCCGATTGCCCTCAAAGATAACTTTGAGTTCGTCCGGTGTAATGCCAATTCGGATTTCCCGAATTCCTCCACAGATAACTTTGAATACGTCCGGTGTAGTGTCAGTGGGGATGTCCCAAATGCTGTCACAGATAGCCTTGAGTACGTCAGGTGTAATGTCAGTACGGATAACCCGAATGCCTCCACAGATGACCTTGAGTACATCAGGTGTAATGTCACTTCGAATGTCCCGTATGCTGTCACAGATACATTTGAGTTCGTCAGGTGTAGGGCTCACAGATCCACTGTGGGTCATGTTCAACCTGAATCAATCTGAATCAACCTGAATCGTGTGATAATCAGAGGACTTGTATGAACTAGTACGTATGACTATGCTTAGATCCCATAGATGTTCCTTTGGACTAGACCTACCACATATTATCTGTGTTGTGAACCTTTACATTGTTCAGATGTAGACCATCTTGATATTACTTGTGGTCTGAAATGTGACTGTGTTCTGACCTCAAACAGAAATTACTTGTGGTATGTACAGTTACTATGTTCAGACGCCCCTCATATTACCTGTGATCTAGACCTTCTAGATATTACTTGTGGTGTTAGTCTGTCATACAGACCCTGAAGTATATATATCCAAGAAAGCCCATGCAAGTCTAGAAAATGTGGCAAGTCTAGATTTCCATAGCTTCAGGAAATGAAGAAAACCTCAGGGCTGCATTTCATTATATTATTTTTTTTCAGTATGAACGCTTTTTCAGTACATTATGTTCTTTCAGAGACTAGCTGTTAGTCTATTGTGGTATGCACTGTGACTATGTTCACATCTCCTACACATGGCAAGTGCGATTTACCTTTACTGTTCAGATCCCATAAAATAACTTGTGGTATGAACCACGACTGTTCAGTTGCCAAGTGTATGGACACCGACTGTGCTGTTCTCCGGGATATGTCGTGTTGTATGTGCTTATATTAAGATCTTCTAGACACAAATATGTAGTGTGAACCATACTGTTCACATACAAACCACATGTGAATCTTTATTTTCAGATTTCCCAGAAATTATCCTGTGGTATGACCATTGCCTATATTAAGACTGTGTCTTTTAGTTTCTCAGGTCATAGGTTGCTTTTGTCAGACATGACCAAGCAAGCATGGCTATTTAGAATGTATCTTCTATTAGGTTTCTCACAACGTGGGTCAGTATGGTTGTATGTCGCTTTTAGCAAAGTTTCAGCAACATCAGAAGTGGCCTTCACACATCGTGCCCATGTGGAATACACCCCAGTGTTTACTTTCCATGTCATCGACATGAAGGTACAAGTCCGTTTGGTTTCATGTGTGACCGAGGAATTGGTCACTGACACAAAATCTAATAATGGCGACAAAACCAAATTTTGCTCAGTCACATGAAATCTACAGGCCATCTCTGATGATTTGTCTTAAAATTTTGGATACTCGAATAGAAAGGTTGACGATCGACGTAACTTTGATTAATCATTGTGATGTGCCGTCATGAGCACGCTTGTAATCTGTCGGCATTAGAGAGAAAGTGTATTTGCATCGCAGATAAGGGGGGTCAAGAATGCTTCCCACTTTTGGAGCGCATGTGAAAGGAGCTTAAGTTTTGTAAATCTCGAAATATTCTTGCATGTGCAGTGACTGGTCACTGAGCAGTTCGTCAAGCCATGGGATAGAATGCAGTCACGGGTACACCTTTGTCGTTCACACCTGGTTATTATACTTAATGGTCACTTTTTGTACATACCTGACACGTTCTATCTATTCAAAATTATTATAAATAACGTTTTGTCATCTCTTGTTTTCCTTCTATTTCTCAAATAAAGTGACGATTCTCTTGCTTTATCAAATGAACAAAATGGTCCCAGGGTTCATGTACATATATGCTCTATATGAAATATTTCCAAAATTGTAAAGATATCCGTTTTAGTAACGGCAGTATGAAATAGTTGGAAATGTCAGTTCCTTGGGAACACATCAGTTATAACGTTAAGGCTTTTGGAGCAGATGTCCTTAACGGCGTCGCGACAGCACCACGCCACCTTCACTAGACTACGTGTAACTCGACGAATGGTGATCTGTTCACTCCTCTTGCAGGACCCCCACGGGTTCAGTCATGCGTTCCATGCGTGTTTATTTGGAGAACGGTCTGGACTCATTGATAGACATGGCATTGTATGAATGCTGTTGAAGGTGATCCGTGACGATTCATGAGCACGAGCGTTATCAGGGCCCACAAAGGGGACAAACAAAGGTGTCTGTATGTGCGGCATGTGCAACGTATAACATGTTTTTTGGTGTTGTGTCAGACATAAACGTTCATATCATATTTGTCATCAATACGTATCTTTGTTCTGAAACATTTACAATTATTTATCATTTCTTTACAAGAGTATATCATTTTACTGACTGTTTATTATTATAAAGGTGCAGTTCCTTGTGTTCTGGCTTTCCCCTTTATTTGTTGTCTGGATATTTATTCATCCTTAATGGGAACCAGAATGAAAGCATGTTTGTGCCAAATTTTGTCTAACATTTTGTAAGTATGATATACGTGGATGAAAGAATCTTCGATACTTCGCTTTATTACTTATTAAAGGCACACGTAGCCTGCGCTTTGGCCGAGGTTATACTTTCATGCATTACAGTCTTACAAAGATCCGTGACTGAATGTAAGATTAGCAAATCTGGAGTGAGACAACGAGAAACTGATGGAGCAATGCGGCGAAGTTTTTTACACAATGTTTTTTTTTTTTCAATTTGAACGTTTTGCTGATAAATCTGGAATAAGGCAAGGAGAGACTTTACCACCTCTGGTCTTCTCGATTTCCCTGATAGAGAGATGAGTTTCCATACAATTTTATACAATTTGAACGTTCAGCAGATATGCTTACAGTTCTTATTTCGCATAAACATATGATACAGGTTTCCATGGTAATAACCCTCTCCCCAGCACGTTTCCCACGATTATTGTAAAAAATGAAGACAAAATATATTTTCAGTGGAGATGTGAAGAATACTAAAGCGAACGGGTGTACTGTTGCAGTCTATTAATTACCAAATACTGACAATACTGCAATAGACGGTAAAACAATGATAATAGTACAAAACAGGATTAGGATTAGGATGATTAGGATGCTGATGTTTACCGTCGTTGAAACTATGTATAGCAGATGCTAAAAGTAATTTCATATTTCCACCTGAACATTTTTTCTCATGCTTCAATATTTTGCTTACGAATACCATAACCGTTCAAGAGCGGTGAAACATATTAATATTTTTGAATGGACTAACGTTATTTTAGATACTACGGAAAGTAAATTTGTTAAGCAGTTTCCCCTTCTTAGCAAATATTTAGTGTACCCTTAAGCGATTTCTAACCGTATTGTAAGACACATACAATCATGTTCTACCTGTAGTCAGGTCAGTGGCATGGCATCTGTCTAGAACATCGTTGCTATTTCATCCATATATGTGTAATAATTAAAACGTTGCTATTACAACGTTTTTTGTGAGTGGTACTTTTTGGTGCTGCGTTACCTTCGCGGTAAACGCCTAGATATTTCGGCCACAAGGGGTCTTCATACTAGCTTGCCTGGGCCGCCATTTTATCAAAAGACTTGGGTATTTGGTCCAAGCAAGTTGAGCATCACGTCCCGTCAGCGTGATAGTTGACACTCTATTAAGTATGTCTGTTATCAATTGACAATTACCCTGATTACATGGACAACGATGTGACAGCCGTATGTCACGTCATTTACACCCGCAACATAGCTGGAGCTTACACTGTTTCATATTATATAGATATCTGCATGGAGATTCACAGTCAAAAAACACTCTCCGTAGAGCTGTATGGCAACAGGATCATTTCATGTTCCCAATAGTCAAAGGTCCAATCATATCGACCATGCCATAGCCCCAGCCTTTAGTGTTTTCAATGGTTACTTTTTATATACAATCAAACATGAGCAACGTTTAATGTACAATCAAACATGAGCAACGTTTAATGTACAATCAAACATGAGCAACGTTTAATGTACAATCAAACATGAGCAACGTTTAATGTACAATCAAACATGAGCAACGTTTAATGTACAATCAAACATGAGCAACGTTATATGTACAATCAAACATGAGCAACGTTTAATGTACAATCAAACATGAGCAACGTTATATGTACAATCAAACATGAGCAACGTTATATGTACAATTAAACATGAGTAACGTTATATGTACAATCAAACATGAGCAACGTTTAATGTACAATCAAACATGAGCAACGTTTAATGTACAATCAAACATGAGCAACGTTATATGTACAATCAAACATGAGCAACGTTATATGTACAATCAAACATGAGTAATGTTTAATGTACAATCAAACATGAGCAACGTTTAATGTACAATCAAACATGAGCAACGTTATATGTACAATCAAACATGAGCAACTTTTGATGTACAATCAAACTTGAGTGTTTTACCAACAGCCACGCGACTCTTACACAGAAGTTGTTTGATCAAAGTCAAAACATTCGTGGCCTCGGTTTAGCTTTCGAAAAGTTTTATGGCAAATATGTTAAGGACGTTTCAAAATGTGATGCATCAGTGACAAACATTATGTTGAGTGCAATCCGTTATTTTGATTTTTGTTCAGAAACACTGTAACGTATGGTTTGAATCATTGTTTCAAGTGTCATCATTTAACACTAAAGGGCAGGTGATTACATGTGTACAGGTGATTATAGGGCAGATGATTGCAGGTGCCTTTTCACACATTTTTAATGTCTGGAAAGCTCAACGGGTACATGTTTTCGTCTACACGAGAGCGCATATAACAGTTTAAGAAAACATCATGTCTGCGATGATGAATTAATGACTTATTAAGTTATTGTAAATGAAAACCATGCTGTCCGTAATTCGTAGCAACTAAGTTATGTACAGTATAAGGTGTCATAAACCGGCATCTGTCCGATCCAGCAAGTACTGATGTAATTTGTATACACTGACATTACTGCTTTTGTGTGGATCTAAGTTAGTCGGGTCCAGCACGTAGCCGTGACACACAGACAGAATTGAACAATTCCTTGTGGCAAAGCTTCCTTCCTGGTGAGGGCAGGGTTTTGCCATATGTAATCATCAGTTCCCTTCACGAGAGTTTGGTGGGCGTTATTCAGTAATGACCTTATGACTATTTGAACTTGTGTTTTACGAATGCTGCATGCTTGCTATCTGTGTTTGTTTCTAGAGTGTTCCTCCCAGAAGGGAATAGGAAAGCGAAAGGTCAGGCGATGGAAGGACGATGTCCCCAGCAATGAGTCAGTTAGGGAGGAAGTAGCCTGATGACCCAGTGGTGCTGGCATAGAACTATGTGCTAGTGGGTAATATGTAGGGTAATATGTAGGGTAATATGTACATCATTGACAATGTGTCAACAAGAAGGACGTTTTATTTATAGGAAATTCATTTTTAAAAAGTTGGTGCCTCTTTAACTGTTTCATAAACTAGGGATGATGATGTAGCTTTATGAATGTAATTCAGAGGAGACAGTGTAGGTGTATAGTGTGTATATTACAGAGGAGACAGTGTAGCTGTATATTGTGTGTATGACAGTCTATAGAGAGACAGGAGACAGTCTAGAGGTGCATTGTTTTTAATACAGAAGAGATAGTGTAATTGCATATTATGTGTATCACAGGGGAAACAGTGCATTACAAATATTAAACACACACACACACATAGCTACACAAACATTGAACAGACACACATAGCTATATACAAACATCTAACATATACACTCACTCCACAAAACATTTAACATACACCTATAGCCCACATAAATATTAATCAGACACACACATAGCCAACCAAGCATTAAACAGACACACACATAGCCAAACAAATATTGAACAGACACACACGTACACATGGCCATACAAACATTAAACATAGGCACAGTTAGCAACACAAAGATTAAGTAAGCGCACATAGCCACATAAACATTAACCAGACACACACAAACATTACACACACACACACACACACACACACACACACACACACACACACACACACACACACACACACACATTTAACACCATGAAACATGTGACCTCTATCACAGCGCACTTAAATGCACTCAACACTAAACTTAGACGCGCACTGTTTCAGAGGAAGTGCCCGTCTCTATTTCCCCATCATTGTCCACATTCAGCTGCAGGACCTACGACAACTGTTCTCACGACCTGCCACAACAATATTATGTTTATATTTCCTCGACCTCTTGATGGACTTGTGGACTGCGTATTAGTATGTACTTCGTTCGCACGGTAAACTATTGCGTGATAGACATCTCGGTTTGTTTGATCCTCATTCGAGCATCTGTCATATGCAAATATGTTCATATGTTTATCATGGCGGAGGTAGTTGTAGCAATGATAGAGGTAGTGGTAGCTGTAGTGGTAGTGGTCGTCATGGTGATGATGGTTGTGGTAGTAGGAAAGTGAGTGAGTGAGTTTATGTTTAAGCGACAATCCAACATTCCACTTAGCGGCGATCTGTAATCAGGTTATCAAGAGCATGAGCATCTATCTACATGACTGGGATACGATGACAACACAGTCAGGGAGCCTGGCCACCCGATCCCGTTAGACGCCTCTTACGACAAGCACGGGTATTGATAACACAATGGTAGTGGTATTTGTGGTAGTGATAGGGATATTGGCAATCATAGTCAACAAGCCGCAAAATGTATTTACTTTGCAGCAGTATTTTAAATATTCATTAAGATTAAAGTTTAAAAACCAGTGAAACCAGTATTTACTAAGTGCAGACATGTATAAGGGGAATACTCCTGGCCACCGACTCGGTTCACTAGACGGCTACAAGGGGAAGAACCTAGTGGTTCAAGTGACCGCAGTGATCGCAGCTTAAACGAGAGTAGAACTCGTTCCGAGTCAACTTCGGAGTGCACCAAGTCTCTCCGGTTGACATATATACCCGGCTAGGGTATAGCATATCACCATTTCATGCGGAAACAGTGTTTCGTGACTTTTTTCGATAAATCTTTGCTTTCGTGGCAACTATCGTTTTCTGGAAAACAAATTCTTTGACACGATTCCCCAGCGCACCTTTTGTATCACACATTATGTCACGAATAACTGCACTGTCAAATATTTGTAAGGACTATTCTAAAGGCCTACAAACATGCGTGCAGTACAACAGATTCTCAACAATAGAAACAAACTGAGCGACTGATTCTCTCTCTCTATAGTGTAACAGTTCAGACAGTATGGCTTACGAACACCAGTAGGCTGTGCAGGATACAGCTACTTAACACTATTCACAATAGTTTAACAATGACAACACGGAACACAACAATGGGCTTTCTGTATGTGTTCCCTGGTGGAAACTGCGATTCAACTCTTTAAAGACAAGGTAACTTCCACCATCCGCTCAACAGTTGGGAATCGAACCTTTCGGCCATATAAGCCCGTGGGGTCTTCACCTCTAGGCCGAGGGCTGTCTTTTCTGTTTGAGGGGTCCCGCAGTCCCAACCTCTACCCCCAAAAACCTTTCATCGGCCACACAAACACGTTAAATACTACCTATAAACTAACCGCGCCTTGAGCATTACTGGTTGCGTGGATATGTGCGCTAAATGAATGAATGAATGAATGAGTAAAGACGATGGACGCAGAAAATCCAACTTACTCCGTCCGAACACACAAGTACCAAGAGCTTACGTACAGTGTGTCCTGAGTAGTTATCTGTGTCTGTTATTTCAGCCATTAGTCATATCCACTGAATAATTCCAGACTCTGGACCTTCTCAGTATTTTACAGGGTCCATTTATGCTACACATCAAAAGTTTAGACTCGCTTAAAGGGTTTACCATATATCAGATTGCGAAATCAGTCATTTCATGAAATGACTGAAAATTTCAGTAAAATGACTAAGAGGGTGAGACATTTCGAGTCAAGTTGGGTAACAACAATCAGTATACCCCAATCATTTCATGCTTTTCCATGAGGTGGGGTGTGGCTGCCCTGGACACAGCAAGTGTCAAACAGCTGTAAATCCTTCAAAGCGAAGCAGATGTGCAACAGTCGTTACAACAATAGTTTTAAATGTTAGTGACAATAAGTGATGTTGAACTTGTGATCCACTTTTGTAGATTAAGTTATCAAGGGAAGATTTCATGAAATGACTGACGTACACTGACTGTTGTAACAAACAATAACGCGAAATGGCTGACCCTCTAAGTCACTTCACGAAATGACTGATAACACAATCTGACTGTAACATATACATGTGGTTACATCCAAGATGAATGTCTCCACCAACTTAGTGGAGCCAGCTGCAAAGTTTACGCAGATGAATTGCAAATGGATCATGCATCAAATTGCTGGAAGCATATGCAGATAGCTGCGTTTGGGAGTACAGTTTTGTTAACGTTTGTTGTCAAGCTTAGACTAAACCATTTCAATAGGTTTCTTTAACACTTCATTATTCAAACGACCTATTTGTTTCAATATATGTCCAAAGTGCTCCGAAATTCTAATTCCTTTGTCTATATAATGTATTCGGCAAACATTCGGTGTATCGCCTCTTATCATAACCCCCCACCCTCCGGGTAGGACCCTTAATTCTCAAACGCTATCAATGCATGTCAATTAACACCTCCCTATGTCGGCGAATCTTACGTATGTACATGTGCATGGGCCAGTTTGTTTAACGTTAACGTTAATAATCACATCTTCATATATTCCTTTATTGAATTCATGGCAATAACACATCTTCGGCTGAACTGATTTGTTTTGCAATGCATCAGTTCATGTGTAAACCGTACCTTTAAACAGTATGGGATACTTTGCAAAGTGGCTACATATAGATTAGTCAGTCTAATTTAACTGTTTTATGGGAAGCATACTTGCAGCAAGGTCCCGTAACATTGTATTGATTGGGTTCTCCGGCGCCCCTACTTCTGTGAGTCAAGGTAAAATCCTGTGTTGGTGTCCAGGAGATGCGGGTCCCATCGATCTCATTACATGGGTCACAGAGAGTTATTGTTTCTGTTTATGTGTTTAATTGTTGAGTTTTTCCCGTAGGACAGTGAGTAGTTTCTCTTGATATTTTCCAGGTCAATTGTTTAACAAACTAATTTTAACCATAGATGTTATAAATTGCATGCTGTTTGCTGGCCCTGTGTGGCACTGTGAGTTGTGTTCATTACATTCGTCTTCAATATTATCTTTGTCTGAAAGTGGTCGTCAATATTGTCTTTGGCTGTTAGGAAAGAGTCTACACTGTTGTCTTTGGCTGTTACAAAAGTCTTCAATGATGTCTTTGGCTGTTACCAAAGAGTCTTCAATCTTGTCGTCTGTTCTTACAAAAATAGTCTTCAGTATTGTCTTTGGCTATTACAAAAGCGTCTTCAATGGCGTCTTTCGCTGTTGCAAAAGAGTCTTCAGTGGTGTCTTTGGCTGTTCGAAAATAGACCCAGTTAGCATTTTTCGAACGGTGCGTTTTCCACTTTCTCCCAAAACGGTTTGTGATATAATATGTTCTTCGGGATAAATATCTTTTTCAGATAGCGTGTTCAATAGAACGAAACCTCGCACTACGAGTGGTAATGATGTTTTCAACATTGCGCAGGTGCCACTGTCCCCTCGTCGTTAAAGATGTTTTAGTCTCAATGAGTAACATTGGCTGTTATTACGTTGCATTTTCTTCACATCGTAATAACGCATTAAAAATTTACTTCGTCGATGTGCTTGCCTCAATTCTATTGGTGCTTGTATTATTTCCTCGACGTACAAGTATAAGTATGCCCCACATCACGACAGTTTCAGAGCAGATGGGACCTAGCTAGAGGTAAGAAAAGCTTGAATAATCGGTTAGTTGTGCGTTCTTCATGCGATGAAGGACCTTTATAAGTGATGAGGGGTCGTGCTTGGATAATGACTGCAGCTTCCACTTAAATCTTGAGTAGCGGGTTTTCGCAAATGTTGCATTGTTGTGTGTGTGTGCGTGCGTGCGTGCGCCAGCTTAGAGTGTGCGTGCGATATGAGTCTGTCTGTGTGTCGGTCGGTGGGTCGGTGCGTGTCTGTGTGTGTGTCTGTGTGTCTGTGTGTATGTGTCAATGGACGCCGGTGAGTGTAGATGTTATAGGTTGGGGTTTGGGGTTTTGTGGTAGGGTGAGGGTTGGAGGTTCTATGGCCTTCACTGACAACCTCACTTTATCACCTAAACGTACAACCTGCTGTGGTTTTCTTCACTTCAAAACAACTCGTGATGTCTCGGATATTTCAGGACCTATTCCTGTTGCGGTTAGCAGCACAAATCTGTTGGGTTTTTGGTTGTTGTTTTTTCAAAAATATTTCATACTGAATGTATTTCATACTTAGTAAACAAGATGTAATAGCTTATTTGAATACCTCTCCATTAATATATAAATACAGCAAGCATTAAATAATAAGCAGTATGATCGGAAAGCAAATAAGGTATTGAACATCATTAAAGTCATTTATCAAACCTATGCGAATTTATCATAAAAGTATGGACTGATGTTAGTATAAGAGGATTTATAAGTTTAGTTTTATTTTGGATTTCCATTTAAGACACACTTTAAGTTATATCCATTAATGTAAAAATACATGCCATATCTGATGCTGAAATAATTAGGAGTGAGTGAGTGAGTTTAGTTTTACGCCGCACTCAGCAATATTACAGCTATATGGAGGCGGTCTGTAAATAATCGAGTCTGGACCAGACAATTCTGTGATCAACAACATGAGCATCGATCTGCGCAATTGGGAACCGATGACATGTGTCAACCCAGTCAGCGAGCCTGACCACCCGATCCCGTTAGTCGCCTCTTACGACAAGCATAGTCGCCTTTTATGGCAAGCATGGGTTGCTGAAGGCCTATTCTACTCCGGGACCTTCACGAGTTTGAAATAATTAGGAAAAGTAAAGAAGTAATGTAAAGTATCCTCAAAGGAGTGACGCAGGATCAGAATGGATTATCTAAGTCCGCGGCGTCAATGGAGAAGTTGGCAGAAACATGTACCAAAGTTATTATCAGATATATTACAATTAACTGGCTTAGATGATTGTAATACATTTTTAAGTGGCCTATAGTTTCAATCTCATTCATATTTTAAGACACGCCATTCCATTGTGTTATTGTATCCTTTAAGACCCAATTGTTGTACAAGTCACTACGACATCTAATAGTTTGAATGTTCTTACTATTTCTTAACTGATGGTCACTGTGATACTTTTTCAGGTAGCAGGTCATAAGTATAAATAAACAGGTGTCATTTGAGTAACCTTTTTGTAAACTAATGATAAATTGCTATTTTGTCTACGGTCAACAAGGGGAGAGGAGTTAGTTTCCCTATAAATTCAATCATGGCTTGTTCCTGTAACTGCCCCCGCAAATCGTCCACTGAGCATCTTAATGTAAATTTTCAACAAGGTTTTATGTTTTTAAGTACAATTATCCTAAAGATGTGAACAGTAATCGAACATCGGTGATATGTATGACTTGTGCATTTGTTGTAATGATTTTCGTGATAATCTGTATTTAAAACTACAAAGAAACGTAACTAACGGACGAACCTTTTCAACAAATTAAATACTTTATGACAGAACTGAATACAATAGATATGTCCACGACTCGTATACATGGCGGTTTGTTTGCAGCCTGGCGCCAATATTAATTAAAGCAAAGCTACCGAGGCTTGATGCAGATATTGCCTTTCTATCTAACCATCTTGTCAGAATATTTTGTCAATAGTGGGTGAGTGAGTTTAGTTTTACGCCGCACTCAGCAATATTACAGCTATATGGCGGCGGTCTGTAAATAGTCGAGTCTGGACCAGGCAATTCTGTGATCAACAACATGAGCATCGATCTGCGCAACTGGGAACCGATGACATGTGTCAACCCAGTCAGCGAGCCTGACCACCCGATCCCGTTAGTCGCCTCTTACGACAAGCATAGTTGCCTTTTATGGCAAGCATGGGTTGCTGAAGGCCTATTCTACCCCGGGACCTTCACGAGTCTATTTTGTAAATATCTTGCGAGGATGCAGAAGATCAAGTTACTCTTTGGAAAACTTGTTTTCACAATCGTAAAAGATATTCGTTTCCAATTATACTTGTATTTCTATGAACTGTGAGCAGGCTGTAACCGGGTGTGAAGTATGACATACTTCCAAACGTATTCACCAATGTATTGACCACCGTATTGGGACTGCGCGATCTCCAGTTCCAGTTAGACAAATGTTCAATGAATAGCAACAAGGAAATCCATTTTATGACGGTTGGATTTTTAACAGTGACAGAAAATGGCCCACGGAGTCTAGGGATCAATCAAGTTGTACCTGTCCGGCGACGGTTACCAATTTAAGGTACTACGTCTTGTAGAGCATTGACCTCGAGGTATGACGTCACGGCACCATACGCCACCGCCGAACATATGGAGGTGCTATATTACAAATATACATTAAATTGTTTTGGTAACCAAAACCCCGCCAATGTGTCTGTAGCTGGATGACAATGATGACGTATCGGTGAGAGTTTTCAAGGTACTATTATATTCGCTACACACGAAACCATTACTGACCTTTAAACATAACCCGATGAACATGGTGAAGTTGTCTAAACGTACAACCGGACACTCTTTCACTTTTCATTCATCATGCAAACGATTCTAGTGTCGCCCGCGCTTGATATTGTTTGAATATAGCTTAAAACAACCTGTACAACCACATATCACTCACTTTGTGACTTCACCAGTACAATCACACATCACTCACTATGTGACTTCATCAGTACAACCAGATATCACTCACTGTGTGACTTCACCACTACAACCACATATCACTCACTGTGTGACTTCACCACTGCAACCACATATCACTCACTGTGTGACTTCATCTTTAGAATCACCTATCACTCACTGTGTGATGTCACCAGTTCAATCACCTATCACTGACTGTGTGACTTCACCACTACAATCACATATCACTGACTGTGTGCCTTCACCACTACAACCACATATCACTCACTGTGTGACTTCACCACTGCAACCACATATCACTCACTGTGTGACTTCATCTTTAGAATCACCTATCACTCACTGTGTGATGTCACCAGTTCAATCACCTATCACTGACTGTGTGACTTCACCACTACAATCACATATCACTGACTGTGTGCCTTCACCACTACAACCACATATCACTCACTGTGTGACTTCACCACTGCAACCACATATCACTCACTGTGTGACTTCATCTTTAGAATCACCTATCACTCACTGTGTGATGTCACCAGTTCAATCACCTATCACTGACTGTGTGACTTCACCACTACAATCACATATCACTGACTGTGTGACTTCACCACTTCAAACAAATATCAGTCACTGGGTGACTTCACCACTACAACCAAATATCAGTCACTGTGTGACTTCACGACGGCATGTAAGCATTTACTTGCTCACTCAAACAACCAGACATGCAAGCCTTCACCCACACAATCAGGCATGCAAGCCTTCACCCACACAGTCAGGCATGCAAGCCTCCACTAAATCACTCAGGCATGCAAGCCTTCACTCACCCAATCAATCAGGCCTGCAAGCCTTCATTCAATCATTCAGGTGACTGCTAGTTGCTTGTGTTAAATACTGAATTCTTTTGTTGATGACACGTTGTTATTTGTCATTCAGTCCGTTCAAATTGTTTCTCGCAGGAGTCGGTTTGAAAAAGCCCAACCTTATATGCATCGATAAGTATCACACTATCGACCACCATCTTGCTGTCAATAGCGTTATGTAGCATATTGTTGTTGGGTTATGGTAACCTTGACCTTTCTATTCAGTGTGCCGGATGTTCCAGTCACCTGTCACTGGAAACAACTGCAGTAGCAGATGACGCACACATAGACGCCATTACGTCGGTTGGCAACGTATGTTGCCCCAGCGTAATCCTGACCGTCGGGCCAACGTTGGCCCAACGTTTGCAAAGAAACGTTGATCCAACGTTGGCCCAACGTGTGTTTAATTCCTCAGTACCCCTTACCTACCCTGAAATGTTTGTATGAATCTCTCAGTACAATCACATATAGCTAGCAATATATTCTTCACGTTCAATTCACTCTCTCTGTCCATGATGGACAGTCCTCTGGACAGCTTGATGTTAAATGGTAAAAATTTTAAGTGTTTCTGAATACAATGAACAATTTTCACGTCTATATACATGTATATCACAGACGATTCACAACAATATTAAACAATTGTTGATATTCAAATTGCTAACCATTGTGTGGGTACATCAGTTGAAATCACCATTCCTGTATGTTCTGTACGTCAAGTGATTTTGCTGCCACGAACTGTACACATCACCTGCATAGAAACCACAAGCTCTGACATATATATTTAACCAATATATATTAACCCCATTTGTTAAAAGTGTGATGTCGCAGGTGTCAGTTTGGGTGATTACTGTAAAGCCGTAAATTTAACTTTCTCTTATATCTTACATTCTATTAAAACTGGTAATCCAAATACAAAAAAAATGCAAAAGTACATGTGTTACAATGATTCAGATGTTGGGGGAATGCTTAAAAAAGCATTTTCGGCCAACGTTGGGCTAACGTCGGAATGCTGTGTGGGCCTATTGTTAAATGACCATTCAAACACGGGTGAAAATGAAGTGTGCTCTCTCCGTTCTCTCAGTAGTTTGCACCCCACCTCATCCACCTTTCTCAAAAAGATGTATCCGCCCCTACTATCGAATGTAACTCTGTGTGTGAAAGGAGTGACTGTGAGTGTGGTTTAGCAATATTCCAGCAATATCACGGCGGGGACATCAGAAATGAGCTTCACACATTCTACCCATTGGGGAATCGAACTCGGTATAAGGGCCAGCGTATGCCACTGTCCCCACAATATACTCGGGTATATCCTGGATATAGGCCCATGAACTAGTCCATAGTATACACCCAATTCCACTCCTAACCCCCACCTTGCTGTTTCAAGACTCTGGGACTGTGAGTGCGAGGGTACAGCAAATAAGCACAAAAACCCGGGGAAGTACACCCCCACTACACCTCACATCCTCAATCTGTTTTTTTTTTCACCCTCTCTGTGCAAACATAAAGCCCAAAACGAAATGATATACCGCATGACTCATGTTGACGAAGAGACTTAAAATAGTTTCGGGGGATTTCCCTTTCCGAACTCGCGACCGCGTAAATCGGAAGCGGGAGGCCGGCCATTGCGCAGGAGAAGTCGACACGGGGCTCGTAATATTCTAGTATATTGGTTTATATAGCACGATATCTAGGTGAGTTGAACATTGACACGTGTGTCTACGTTTACATATGACAATAATCCTGTAAAATTACTCTCAGTCAAAATGACAAATCTCCGCTCACTGTTGTATGATTGCGTTACAGTATGTGATGAAAGGAGCTTCAGGTATCTGTCACTGATATTTAGCAGTGTTCGGAGTGTACGCGTAGCTGTTTATGGTGAAGTTACGTCACATTTTCTTGAAAGCGCCAAGCAGTTCTCCGAAGCATAAGTACTGAATAAACAGGATATCGCGCGAAACCTCCGTTATATGACTATATTTAATATTTATTTTTATTACAAACCACGAATGCTTATAACTGGTACCGATCCGAGACATCAACAAACTGACTCATAAGTCGACTATGTATAACTTTTACAGCCTTGGTGTGATCTAGTGAAACTGAAAGGCCGACAAAATATCTCTTTCAAGTAAGTTCACCTTTGACACATGTTTACATATGTAACAGTGCATGTCAACAACGGATACCTTTCATATCAGCTAGCTTAATGGTGTGGTGAAGGCAGACATTGTTTAAACAGCATGTGCTTTTCAAAAGAAATCTAATGATATTCCTGTTGACAGATCGCATACATCCTACCAACTTGTAGTCAAGTGTAACTGTCCACAGATGAATTTCATGGACGGCTAATATGCAATCGTTTATTCAGCTGTCATATTATTCATATTAGTTGTTTCATTGTTGCTGAATGTTGCTGATTTTTCTATATTTCTGTGTAGTTAATGAATACACAAATGCACAGCTTATCTCAAGCTTAGTTCAGAATGGCAGCAAGATCCAGCAAGCTGCTGACTTTAATAACTGATAGTGCGGCACCTGCTAACTCCCACCTCCGAAGATTACATATTAGATATGTAATACAGCACCACTGTTTATGTAGTGAAATTAGCATTAATTCCATAAATGTTACATGTATTTGTCAGAATGAACCAAAATGGTACATGTATTTGTCAGAATGAACCTAATCTTACATGTCTTTGTCAGAATGTACCTAAATGTTACATGTCTTTGTTCAGGAGATAAACCTACTGTGTTTGAAAATAAGAGACATGCTGCACTGAATTGATGGCGACTAAATTTCAATTGGAATAGAACACACAGATGGCATCAATCCAGAATTGATGCCATCTGATAATTCTGAACAACCAAACAGAATCCAGTATTTTCTTGAGTCATGGTAGAATAAAGAGTGAACCCTTAGTCTTGTGTCTCTGTTAAAGAAGGAACCTAAATGTTACATGTTTCTGTTATAGAATGAACCTTGGTCTTGTGTCTTTGTTACAGAATGAACCCTAGTCTTGTGTGTCTGTTGCAGATCTGTTGTCTTAGTCTTGTGTCTCTGTTACAGAATGAACCTTAGTTTTGTGTCTCTGTTACAGAAGGAGCCTTAGTCTTGTGTCTCTGTTACAGAATGAACGAGGATGTCATCACCTGTTCAGCTCTAGTCCAAGGTCAGGAAGATGAAACAGGTTGTGGTCATCGTCATCATTGTCATCACCATGGTTGTTGTCACTGACCAGGTCAACACAACAGCAACAGGTAAGTACTCTGCATGCATACTTGTTCTGGCCTGACACTCTGGAAACTTGTTTTTTGGGTGCGGTATCTAAACCTTTCATGTATTCTCTATATTCACTGTACAGCCAAGTGTGATCCAGAGGCATCCTGTCCATTTAGGCATTTCTCATCTCCTGCAGGGACAGTAAGGTGGCTTAGTGCTTAATGCGTTCACTCATCATGTGGAAGCCCCAGGTTTGATTCCCCACATGGATAGAATGTTTGAATCCCATTTCTTGTGTTCCCGTTGTCGTAATTCTGGATTATTGCCAAAGGTGGCATAAAACCATACTCACTCCCTCATTTCCTGTAAGCTGGAAAACTGCCGAGTAATAACAATTTGTTTAAGGACAATAGCTTTTCATCTTTAAGCTTTTGGAATAAAAACTGACAATGTTTGAAATTCTTCATGGAAGACTTTTAGAGGTGTGATGAAGGGGATCAGTATTTGCATGCATGCATGGGAAACAGATGCATGGAAAGTGCATGTTTATTAAATGATGACGTGTTGCACCGGGGTCAAGAGTAGACATGATCTGTCATCATTGTCATCATTAAACACGTTTTAGATCTGTCATCATTATCATCATTAAGCACGTTTTAAAGGTCTCTTAGGTGAAGGTTATCAGAGATTATCTCTCTGATTCATCAACATTACCAGATAAATCTTCAAAGTTCTGCAGCAAATCCCCAATGGTAATAATGGCTATTTATAGGTGAGGTAATACATGGTTTGAATCCAGAGCCTAAGGTGCTGTATCCTTGTCCAAAGTTGCAGGTTTAGAGTAGGTTTTTCACTGTTATTGCCTCATGTAGATGAAAACGTATGTTAGATATCTGGTCATAAATCACTGAGGTGTGAAATGTTGCAAATCACTCACTCACTCACTGTAAGTAGTCAATAACATCATCACAACAAAATAGCATATATATTCCCTTTTAGAAACTGATGAAGCTAAACCAAATTATACTGTCATATACAGCTGTAATGAAAACGCCAACGTCATCTTCACAATAGATTTAAGAACAAATACAAACAATAGAGAACAATTCCAAAGGGTATATTTCTAGCTGCCACTTCAAAGGGCAAGGTCATTCTGTCCCTCTCAAGGACTCTGTGAGTTTCCTGGTGAACCTGGATGCAAGAGGCTCCCTCCATGATGAACGTGATAAGTAGGTCAATTTGAACAGACTGTATGTGTATGGTGACAAGTTTCAAGGATGTGAGAATTTGTCAAATACTTTGATGGCATTCGTATTTATCATGCTCGGATCTGGTCATTGTCTTTAAAACCTAATGATCAAGGGAAAACAAATCAGCCTTGAGCAGTAGTACTGGATATTGTATGTACGGTTCATATTAATCTTTTTGTGTAATTTAGCCTGTCACTGAGCTGCACCAGAAAAATCAGGAATGAGATTGAGAGAGTGCTGGCTGGAGCTACTGAGAGTGATGTGCGGAGGTGAGAGAGTTATGTGTGGAGGTGAGAGAGTGCTGGCTGGAGCTGGGAGAACGGTGGGTGGAGCTGGGAGAGTGATGGGCAGAGGTTGGAGAATGGTGGGTGGGGCTGAGAGTATTGGGCGGAGGTGGGTGTGTGATGGGCAGAGGTGGGAGAACAGTGGGTGGAGCTGGGAGAGTGATGGATGGAGCTGGGAGAACGGTGGGTGGGGCTGGGAGAGTGATGTGCGGAGATGGGAGAGTGATGGGCGGAGGTGGGAGAGTGATGGGCGGAGGTGGGAGGGTGATGTGCGGAGATGGGAGAGTGATGGGTGGAGCTGGGAGAGAGATGTGCAGAGGTGGGAAAGTGATAGGCGGAGGTGGGAGAGTGATAGGCGGAGATGGGAGAGTGATGGGCGGAGGTGGGAGAGAGATGGGTGGAGCTGGGAGAACGGCGGAGGTGGGAGGGTGATGTGCGGAGGTGGGAGAGTGATGTGCGGAGGTGGGAGAGTGATGTGCGGAGGTGGGAGAGTGAGAGACGGAGGTGGGAGAGTGATGGGCGGAGCTACAAGAATGCTGTGTGGAGCTAGGTAAGTGTTGGAGGGAGCTGGGGAATGCTGGGTGGAAGTAGGAGAGTGCTGGGTAGAGCTAAGAGTGCTTGGTAAAGCTATGAGAGTGTTTGGTATAGCCAGGTGAGTGCCTGGTGGAGCTATGAGAGTGCTGGGTGGTGCTAGGAGAATGATGGGTGGAGCTAGGAAAGTGCAGAGTGGACCTTTCTAAGAGCAAGCAAACAAAATACAAGAGCACACACATCTTTAAACAGGTTAGGAACTAGATCCTCCATTTATTGAGTATTTCAAGAAAAACAAAACAGAAAGAATTTACACAGGTGGGCAAGTCCCATCATAGTGATTAAAAGAAGTAGCAATCACATACCCCTGCCAGTTTTCTCAGGAAGAAGATACAATGTGACTGCTTTTCTCTTCACACTTTGAGTCTGTTTGGATACTTTATTTTCAGAAATGCAAGTTCTCAACTCAGCAGAGAAATGGCTTAATGAAGGAGACAATTTGACCGTCATATGTAAATTTACCAAACTTCCAAGCAATCCAACTTCCACACAAATTGAATCCAAATTCCAGTTTACCCTGCGTCATAATACAAACATTAATAGAGAGAGCATTAAAAGACGAATGAGAGTAGAGAGGACCACCCCAAGGACTAGCACGATGACCTTGACAAATATCACAAGCCATGACGTTGGCCATTACTGGTGTGGAAGTTACAATATTGACAATATTGTAGACGTCTGGGTTTTTGGTATGTGGGTAATAAACTCGACCTACTCTTCAGTCTGCTTTAGATGTACCTGTCTCCTGTAGCATTAGAATGTGTGTACATGTCTCTGTCACAATGTTTTCAATACTTCAGTAATAGTCAGTACAGGTGATGTTCTCAAGACAACTGGTTCAGTTTCTACCTTTGTTCAACTAAGCCGGAATTTTCCAGGCCTTACAAGCATTTGCATATTCAAGTGAAAATCTGGCAGTGTTGTCAATATCAGATTCATGAACCGTGTGATGGATGACACACAGATTTTTGTCGACAGCAAAACATGTCAACTATCATCCTGGCATCATTGGTTATTTTCTAAAAACTGTTATGTTTAGATTATCTTGCAAAGCGATCTGATGCATTTTTGATCAAAGATCTGTTCAGCATGCTGTAGATCTTGATTATGTTGATAACAGATCTTGATTTGACTGGATGCTTCCATGATAAGAGAAGTGAAATCTGATAGGTGAGTTGTAGGGACAGTAAAGAGACATAACTTGTAATGTCCATTGGTGGAGTCAAGATCAGGCCTCAAAATTTCAGTTAAGTTCAGCAAAGATGACCCTGGACTCTTCTGTTTAGAAAACTCTCCAGCCTTAGGAAGACAAGAACCACATACAGCTTTTGACAAAGTATTGATAACAGCTAGCCGTGTTTTTTCAATGATTTCCTAGTTTTTCTCAATGTTCCTTTGTTATTTTTTTCAATGATTTTAAAATCACAGTGAAACCTTATTAGTATGATATGCTTGTCATCCACGATTTCCTCTCAACACATGCAAAGACAATTTGATGTGAAAGTACAAAGTATTGCACAACGTTCAGTAACAAGTATTTTCACATGGAAGTTTCACATCTTTTTCTACTTTTATAACTATGAGGGTTGATTGCCAAAAACAAGCAATAGCTTATCATGCAGAGTTTTGATTCTTGACCATTGCAAAAAATTTCCCCAATGCTGCTGGCAATGAATAATATTTGTAAAACCCAGCTCTCATTTATTGAATATTTATTTCCATTTACATCTGTCGTTTGCTTTTGTATATGCAGTTATGTTTGTATGGAATGACGTGAAGTTCTGTGATATTGTACCTAACAGTAAAACGATCAATAAATCCATTCTGCCAGACAGTATCATACACTCGTGTTATTCACCATCATGCTAGTAAATACAGCATTATTCAAAATCCCAATACAAAATATTCCAGCCACACATAAGTTGTTATCTATCTCAGAGGTCACCGTCAGATCTCACTCAAAAGGAAAAGGAAGAGGATAGCCATCACAGTTTCGGATGTATTTTCAGTCTTCCAGAGCGTGAATCACCATTATTCATGGCTGGTAGTCCTATGCAAACTCTGATTTCATTGATGAATACTAAATTGACACAAATGTAATATTGCTGCCAACAAAGTAATCAGATGTATACCTCTCAGTATTTGTTAAGAAGTACATCTTTGACGAAAGATGACAATTTGGGTCCTTTATTATTGAGCTGTATCTGAACTGACATGAGTAGCATGTGCCAAATCTGGGCATCAGCTTTAGGTATGTACTTACATCATGTGACCTAAGACACTGAACATGGATTCAAGTATTTTGTTTGTGCTCCTTACACCTGTATAGTAACTGCTGTGTACTTTACTGAACATATCTGTAAAAGCTGCTGATCCAGATCTTTATTGGGGATATATTTCATGTATACACCTGGAAATTAATCAAGCAACACCCCAATTTTTTCTATTGGAGCAACTTTGAAGTGTTCTGACAATCAAAATATGCCGGGTTGATATAGTTTGACACTTTTTTATTCAACAGACGATCTCTGACAAACAACTTAAAGGGAAAAAGTATCAAGACTTTGCTTTATTGCAACGAAATCCAAATTCTTAAAACTGTCTTAAATTCATGAAAAAATGGACACAATTTACTATTCATCCACAGACGTTGTTGTCAGGTGTATTAACACAAATGTCACATGGAAAGAAAGAACAGTCATCTGAGAGTCTGCACACCGACTTTCATCAATATCTAGTGTGTCCTCCCTGCGCACGCACCACCGATTCCAGACGCCTCCTCATTCCTTGGATGAGTCTCCGGATCTGATTCTGGGGGATCCTGTTCCACTCCTCATGCAGGGCAGCCGTCAATTCGTTGAGATTATGGACTGGTGGGTCTCTCTGCCTCACACGACGGCCAAGAAAGTCCCACAAATGTTCAATGGGGTTGAGGTCAGGGCTCATGGCAGGCCATGGAATTCTGTCAATTGCATTTTGCCGCAAAAAATCATTTACAGCATGCGCCCTGTGAGGTCTAGCATTGTCGTCCATAAATATGGGTCTCGTTGCCAGAGGATGGTTCTCAAAATGAGGTACCACAGCCCTGTCAAGAACCTCCTGTTGGTAACGAACACCGTTAAGGTTGCCACGGATGGTAATGATATCCAACTTGCAGTTCATGGAAATGCACCCCCATACCATAACGGAACCTCCCCCAAAGGCCACAGTCTCCTGGATGTTCCGTGGAGCCATTGCTGTGTTCCTCTGCCTCCAGACCCGAGTACGACCGTCCACCATGTGCAGCAAGAACCGGCTCTCATCTGAGAAATGGACCTTCCTCCAAGAGGCAATGTTCCAGTGCAAACGGTCATTACACCAGGCCAGTCGGGCTGCCTTATGGGCTGGAGACAGTCTGGGTCGCTTGATTGGCCTCCTTGCCCGGTATCCTGCAGCTTTCAGACGATTCCGAACAGTCCTGTTCGAGATGGGTCTCCCTGGAAGCCACTCCTGTCTCAACCGAGAGCTCGAGTCGAAGGACCTGCGCCGTACAAGTCTCAGTAAAGCTCTGTCCTCCCGGACTGTGGTCTTCCTGGGTCTTCCTGGTCTAGGCAGGTCTTTGACTTCATTAGTGGCCCGGTATTTTTTCAAAAGTTTTGAAATTATGGAATGATGTCGTCCGATTTGAGTCCCGATTTGTCTTAGAGACATACCAGCATTCCTCATGCCGATTATTTGCCAACGAGTGGCCTCTGATAATTTCCTACGTGCCATGACATTGAAATGAATGAAAAACCGAATGCAATCGACAACCTGCGCTTGTAAACACCCCAGGGAAAAAGTGCATTTTTCGAAAGTTGAGGTTAAAGCAATGCACGTGCGCTGTGCAAGCTTCACGCGCGTCATATCAACCCATGAAAAGCTCATGCTGTATGTCAATACATCAAAATTGAATAATCAATCATCAAAATTACTTCGTTAAACTTTGTTAAGTTTTTATGTGTCTTTGAATTTGGTGTTGCTTAATTAATTTCCATATGTATATAATGCTCCCATATTGTCAAAAACATGGAACTTATTTGGAGCTCTGTAACATGACATTGCAGGTCATTTAGGGCAGTTAGTTTCAGCTTAGCAGCTTATCCTGACCCAGTGTCACATGACATTGCAGCTCATCCTGACCTCTTAGTGACATGACATTGCAGCTCATCCTGACCTCTGTGTCACATGACGTTGCAGCTCATCCTGACCTCTGTGTCGCATGACATTGCAGCTCATCCTGACCCCAGTGTCACATGACATTGCAGCTCATCCTGACCTCTGTGTCACATGACATTGCAGCTCATCCTGACCACTGTGTCACATGACATTGCAGCTCATCCTTACCACTGTGTCACATGACATTGCAGCTCATCCTGACCTCTGTGTCACATGACATTGCAGCTCACCCTGAACATGGACCAATCAAAACTCGACATTCTTACATGAGGCTAGATAAAGTAGCTTGTGCCTGGACTACAAGGTTTCACTGTGGTGTATAAGACTGTACTGTATAAGACTGTAGTATACAAGACCGTAGTATATTAGACTGTAGTATGTTAACAGCCACATTTCAAATTGTTGAAACCAGCTCTCTGACACTCTCTAGATTTGCCACTAAATCACAGACCTAATGAAGTATTTCATGGCCTAGCACAGTATGTCAGTGTTAAGATGCTGTTTTCCTAGCCACATTCCCAGTTTGCGATCATTCACTGAGAATCCTGATACTTGCTATTCTTGGTGTATTTTGTAAGCTTCACCTTCCGTCTGTGTCCACCACCCCAGCCATGTGATGACTTGTGTGTCCCGCCTCCGAGTACAATCTTTGTGTTTGACTACATTCATGTCATGACATACTGAAGTTGGTACACCATTCATGACTATACAGTCATAACATTGAAAGATTACACAGGAAATATATTTTCCATTTGATCATATTACCTGCCTTCTCAAGGATTACCAGGACTAATTAGTCCCTGCCTAACCCTTGGTATGCGATGAATCATACAGATCAAAGTTTCCATAAGAAACATAACCCAAGGTTTAGTTATTCCTGCTCCAAGTTTGACATAAGTCATTCAAAACTGACTCAGGTTTTATGATGAATATAAATCTTGTTCTGAAACAATTGCATGGTGTAATTTTCACTCTGTGTCCGATATATGGAAGAAACTGTCAGACTTGGAAACTGTACAGAAAGCAGAGGTAATTTAAGTAGAAACACCTATTGTTTGGACATAAAATACAACTTTAACTTTCACTCAATCCAGCAGTTATGGTCACAAAATTTGTGCTAAGAGATTTTTATAGAAAAATGATAAAACCATTTGTTTTCACCTCAAAAGGAAATATGGAGATATTATGAAACTACAATAACCATTGCATTTTCAGGTGTCATGGAAATTTCCAGTATCTCGTGTCTGCTTTACACTTATTGTTTGAAAACCTTCTATGACAAAAGATACCAAATAATCTATAAAAGAAGCATTATCTCCATGTATGCTGTATAGTTATGTCAAAATAGAAATAAATATTTAAAATCTCTTATTTCTGCATGACTCAACCTCCATTCATCTGTGTTCATCCAGGTAGAATGCACACTGTGTGACCGTCCTATAACTAGTTGTATAAGAGACAACAAAACCGGAAGCATGTTGAAAATTTCAGATATCATGAAGTGTTACGAAGTGATAACACACACCACATGAGGATAACGTTTCAGGGATGACACACAGTCTGTGGTATTACGTGACTCCACTCCCCTCCAGCACGCAATGCACAGTCATTCTAAACAAATGATCTGTTAAACTTTAAAAAAGAAATCTTTTTTATGAACATGTTTTTTTATTCATGAAATAAAAATAGCATGAACATGGATTTGCACAACAAACTAACATGTTATGTTACAGAGTACAATTAATATTAATGTCAAACAAAGTACAAAAGAAAAGATTTAGATTATATCTCAATGTAGTGGGTTTTGAAAGGACCATCCTTGGAGTGATCTTACAAATGTTTCTGCATGACTCATTCAGGTAATTCAAAGACATGGAAGCCAGTTAAAATTGTCGCCTTTTTGTATACAAGAATAGTACCTACTGGAGAGGAGAAATACAGAAATACAACTGTGGTAAATAAACTTAACCCTTGTTCATTTTCATTTTTTGGGACCAAGAAGATATAACCAAGGTAGTCATTTTGTACTTATGGTCTACAGTTTGTGTTTAATCATAAAAACACAACCGTGTCAAGACAGGGTATTTGATGGGCCTCAATATTCATTGCTATATGAGTTATTTTGAGCATTTGACACAAATGTTGGATGCTGAAAGGTACTCATCAGTTTTATGTATAAATTTTGACTTGCTTTCATGGAATTTTAATGAAAAAAAACAGTGTGTATTTAGAAAACTGTAGTAAACAAAATTGATGGAGGAAATTTTCCAGTGTAGACATTTTCAAATGAGCTTCATAAAATAATTCAAGCTTGTTCAGCGTTCATTACATGTTAACAGTGGGTGTTATTGGTTTATAGATACTCTATAGACTGACCTCAAGGGTGTAACCATTAGATTACCTGTTGACATTAAAACATCACATTTGAAATGATAACTATGTACACAATGGTCTAGCCCAGGCACAAATACTGTTATGTCGTCTTTGCCCTGTCTACTGGTGTAGCAGCTTTTTTGCTTTTTCGCCTAAAACTAACTTTCTCTGCTTCTGTTTGCTTTCCACAGTCACAGTGTTTGTATGTTGTTTGTATGTATTCTTTGGATATATTTACATAAACTTCTTTAAATGATTATTCTTTCAAATCAAGGCTCTAAACAGATGCATGTGAATACGTGTATATAGTTTCTTTGAAATCACAAAGTTGAAAACTGAAACTGAAAGTCAATTGATGTTATATTATTGTATACGTTCAAATGTTAAATATATTTTGTGAAAACTTTTCAACAATCAATATTTCTTTACATGTTACTTGGATCCCAGATTTTCCTGTTACAATTAATCGAAAAGTTCTTTTTCATGTTTTTCTATTTTCACACAATAGTTGTGTTGTACAGCTCTTTTGTGACTGTTTGTATATGTACTGCTTCCACTGGATGCCATCGGAACTGTGATACAAGTCAAGTACACTCTGATCTTGTGTGTCTGATCTTGATTGTACATTACTATATTTAACTCAGTGTGTTTTCTTATTTGTTGGAATATAGATATGATTGTAATGATTAAAGTTAAGTAGATGATAATCCCATGCCATCTCTCCCCTCCTCACCTCACCTACTTTCTTATCTCCTCTTTTCCTTTAACCTCTCTTGTCCTCTCTTCTAATCTAACCATCACCTAAAGTCACTTGACCTCTCCACACCTGTCCTCTCCTCTCTTCCTCTGATGACTTCACCTCTCTTCACCTTCCTTTTCTTCTCCTCTCATCACTATTCTCTCACTCTCCCCTCTTCTGCGCACTTTACCCCTCCTCCCCTGTGCTCACTTTTCTTTCCTTCCGCACCTGCCCTCTCTTCCTCTCATCACCTGTCCTCTCTTTCCTTCCAAACCTGTCCTCTCCTTCTCTCCTCACCTGTTCTCTCATCACCTGTCCTCTTTCCTTCTCCACCTGTCCTCTCTTTCTCTCCTCACCTGTCGTCTCTTCCTTTCCTCACCTGTCCTCTCTTTCCTTCCCCACCTGTCCTCTCTTTCTCTCCTCACCTGTTCTCTCATCACCTGTCCTCTCTTTATTTTCTCCACCTGTCCTTTCTTTCTCTCCTCACCTGTCCTCTCTTCCTCTCATCACCTGTCCTCTCTTCCTCTCATTACTTGTCCTCTCTTCCTTTCCTCACCTTTCCTCTCTTCCTCTCTTCATCTGTCCTTCTTGCACCCCTCACTGACCTATCTTGCTCTCTTCACCTGTCCTTTCTTGCTCTCTTCACCTGACCTCTCTTCCTTTCCCCACCTGTCCTCTCTTCCTTTCCCCACCTGTCCTCTCTTCCTTTCCTCACCTGTCCTCTCTTCCTCTCTTCACCAGTCCTCTCTTCCTCTCATCAAGTGTCCTCTTCACTTCTTCACTTCTTCACTTCTCCTGTCTTCCTTTCTTCTCCTTTCCTCCCTAGTACTCTCTTCCCCACTATTCCTCCACTCACCTCTCCATTATTCTATTTTTTGTCACCTCATTTCATCCCACCTCTGCCTTCTCACCATTCCTCACTTCCCCTCATGTTTCTTCACACCTAACCTGTTTCCTTCCAGGGGTAGCCTAGTGGTTAAAGCATTCGCTCATTACGCCGAAGACCCGTGTTCGATTCCCCACATGGGTACAATGTGTGAAGCCCATTTTCTGGTGTCACCCGCTGTGATATTGCTGGAATATTGCTAAAAGCGGGGTAAAACTAAACTCACTCACTCTTTCCTCACGTTTCCTGTCTTCTCTGTCTTCTTCACAGTTTCTCTCTTCTCTTCTACCCATCTCACTCTTTTCCTCATCTGTCCTCTCCTCGTCTCACCTCATTTATGACAGTAATTTTCTTATCTGTTTTCATTGTTCAACTGAATGATTTCAGTTTAAATATCATCATCATCATCATCATCATCATCATCATCATCATCATCAATGAACTATCATAGCACTAAGATCATTTAGTGGGACTGACCCCAGCATATTTCATGTGTTCACGTAGATGTATGTGTTTGATGTGTTCAGATCCTCTGGAACAACCAAAGAACGTCAAGTGCATATTCCATGCGAAGAAGACCATCAACTGTACATATGATGTACCTGACACAAAGGGACATAACTCCTACACATGCTACATGGGAGTTTGCTACAGTGACTGGTAGGTAGACATGACCACATTTTACTGATTTCTGTACAATCTTGTTTGCTAAAATTAAAGTTGTGTAAAGATGATGAAGGTATATGGAATACACACATACAATGATTTGTGTGGAAATATATTCAACGGCTAAAATAATTAAGTATTTTATTGACAAATGGAAGTTAGTTGTGATCATAATGGTTCTGTGAGAATTAGGTGATTTATCACGGTTTAGTCTCATTTTTTTATCTCAGCCTGTGGACACAGAAAAAAAGCCAGCCAAGTGTTAGAGAGAGTAATCTAAGAATTATTATCAATGTTTATAGTATAATTTTGTGTTCATGTTTACAAATTAAGTGTTTGGTTTTTTTTAAATATTGTAGATGATCACATATCTCAGCCGACCTCTGTTGTAAACAAGAGATACTGTGACTTTGACTTTGACCTTTGCTGATTTTATCAGTGACCCAGGTTTATCGACTCCAGATATGATTGTCTGCAGGTCAGCTTAGTCCAATTATCACTTATTCATGACATATAATATGCATTGCTGCTTGTGAAAAGCAAATAAACAAAATTTTATGCATACAGTTGCTATTCAAAGTGCACTTTGTTGCACTTGGGCTTACTTCCCTCGAAACGAAGCCCTCAGGAGACCGAACCCAGTCATAGCGGGTGGATGTACACTCAAGTGTAACGACGGTTTCCAATTGGCTGGTTCGTGGGAGGGCTTATTGTGTGTATAGAGATGATTTGTTTGATGGGCATTTTAGAAGTATGGCGAGTCACAAGAAAGTAAGATTCTTTGTGGATAACAACTTCGTTTATTGTACTTGATGTGTCGTTTCAGTATAAATTCATATACCATTGTCAAACAAAAACATATACACAGTTGTTATCCGCAAAGAAAGTATATAGAGATGTTGGGTTTTATAAATATGTGTTCTCTGAATTTGCATATGATCCAATCAAAAATCATCTCAGTAGAGATGGTGAACTACTGCGTGGATGGAAACTGTCATTCGTCCAAGTACTTGAAACTGACAAGAGTTTGCACCAGTTTTCGTCAGATCCAGCCATCCAAGAAAAATGGATGTGGTTTGTTTGTCACCCACAGACATAAAAACATGTCATGTGTACAAGTATCACACCAGCCTAATTACATAATGTGGCAGAGACAGGACACGGGTGCAAATCAATTTATTTTGTTAATGGCGTATTTCCTGACAGGTGTTAAGTTCAAACTGCATGTGGTAAATGATTGAAGCTGTGTATTGCATAGTCTTTAGCAGGCAGTCAGGCAGACACATAGGTGTCAATGAACCAAATATCGAGCTTTCTCTGTGACAGAGGCTGCTTGCCACAATTAACAAGCTTTTTATGTAAGGAGTAGATGATTTACTTGTTTGTGTACACAACCAAGATTAGACTACTGCTCATGACCTCATACTGTTTCAAGCTCCGCGAACCTATTCACTGCGCATGCGTTATGGGCGCAGTGCAGCGCAGCTGTTGAAACCACTTTTTCCCCCATCTATGGGGAAAATTTAGTGAATCGTTTGAACTCTGATTTCGGGGGCCTTTTTTTGTCACATTTTTTTAACTTTATAGGTTTAATTGGCATCTTTAATGATTTGTTTCGGTAAGTGCATACCAAAAGGTATCAGAATCTGCCAAGTTGTATTTTACCTTGCATGTGACCTTTAACTCATTAAGCCCGAGAGCCACTTCACTGCTCAACACCTGGAACCCCGTGCTGATTGCCTGTCTGGCTGTGGTGAGGCTAATTAGGGCTGTTCACACCTTATAACTGTCTCATCATACAAGCAAGTCATGATTGTTTAATTGTTTAATGGTGTTATAAAGATATATGTTGAAAGAAAGCAGATGTGAATACATATATATGTAACGTTTTACGTAATTCTATTGCGCTTTCTCTTGTAGACCTTTGGTGGCGAGTACGGGTATATTTTCTTAACATATGTATGAGGGTATTCTTTGTATGTAAGACATGAGACATTCTTAAACAAATTGTCTCTCTCATATCATTGCGTGAGGTTAAATTGTACAAAACATCTGTGTCAATGGCAGTAAAGAAGAATTTATGTACATGTTTAAGAATCTTCTATGAAAGAAGCATGTTTGCTGATATATTGTTAGTATGTAGTGGATATTTTAAGGAAAGTACTAATAAGCTAGTCTGTGACTTACATGGAACAGATTCACAGTTTTGTCACTTTGGTTCATCTAGATTTAACGCAGAAAACATACATTATCATACCAACATACATACACATTGTATAATACTATTCCTGGCACATCTATATATATACGACAAAGGGTCATGGGTCAAAGTCCCCGAATAAAACGTTTTGTATCTCATCTGTTCAATGTAGTGACTGATTTGTTATCTGTGACCAATAGTATCATGAGATATCTGTCACAGAGGAAATGACAGGTGATGGGGCGTGGGCTAAATTTCTGAGGAGCACGTTTGGTCACAAGACAGCTTGGATACAGAATCGTTATTCGCTAGATCGTTGACCAATCGATATGCTGGATTTTGGCTTTATCAGCTCTAACTATCATGAAAAAGTTTGTGTATCATGAACATACATAATCGTAAGGATGCATGAAATGTACACACAGGACTAAATAGCACTTTGGCGAGTTTATTTTTCCTTAAAGCGCTCAAAGCACTTCAATAACCCACTACAACCATTGAGTAGAGATAGTATTTATTTGCATATACATTTTGGGGCCCACTACTAGCACATCAAACATAATGGCTTGTTGAACATTTAAATATAATCTGCACATTGTTACGAGTGAATATCCCAATTCAAGTTTATGTATTATAGAATTCAAAAAGTGACTCAATACTGATTTATTATAATGTGTACACTTGCTGTTGACTCCCCCCCCACCACCCCCACCCAAATATTTATGAAGATGGGCTTGCCTATATTTATATTGAAAGGTTCAGAAGATTGTTAATGGGCGTGACTCCATAAAACAGGTTGTCCAATGATATAACAGCGCATTAGTTTGTTTTACACTTGTCACAGGACAAAACTTCCATCAAGAGCATAACTGGACATGCATTCTGTCAGAGGTTGTCCAATGATATAACACCGCATTTGTTTGTTTTACACTTGTCACTGGACAAAACTTTCATCAAGGGCATCATAACTGGACATCCATACTGTCAGAGGCTGTTGTTTCCAGGTTGAAAGAGGTGCTGAAATATCTCATTATTGTTGTCTGATTGAATGATTATATGCATGTGTATCAATTCTGTAATTGATATATCATCCTGCTTTTATTGATGATTTATAAACAGGACTTAGTTCATTGAAACACCTGATAATTACTCTGGATCATCTTGGGGTCCATGGATGACCCCCTGCGTTATTAGACATCCGCGTTATAGTACCTATTACATAATGTGGAACAAAGGCCGAGTTATATCGTATATTCCAAGGACATAACAAAACTGCTGTTTCGTGAATTGAGTCCAGTAAAAATATATCGTATCGTTGAAGGTGAAAATAAACAAACTTTGAAAATGAAAATATATATATGTATGGGAAACTTTGCAATAAAAAATCACTACCTGTTATCAAAGACATATATTCACATGAATATATGTCTTTGTTGTTATTCAACTAAGCCAGAAATAGTGATCAGCTGTGCACAGATAGGACAAATTGTATGGATAACAACTTCTTTATTGTGTGATAGCGACGTTTCGGTGCAGATTCTTGTACCTTTGTCAAGTATGAATGATGCATAAAATCCAATGAACAGGTGATTCAGGTAAAAACAATCCAATAATATTACATCAAAGAACTTCTATTCCATTATCAGAATGTTTTACATATAAAGCTGTTATTGTAACAGATTATTTTACATTGCTATCTGGCTAGTATATAATGCAAGTTTTCTGCAAACATATTTAACATAACAATGAACACAGGCTGTTACCTGTCTTGATACAACTTACGTTGGAGACAGTTTGACAAGTCACTGCTGACTTCCCGCGATACTTGCAACTTTGATTGTAAAAAAAAACAAAATTTTGCCCATTTAATTGTTGAAACTGACTTCAATGAGTCAATAACGTGGGTCTCGGAGTCCATGGATTACGAGACAGTAATCTGTTGGTGACTGCAAAGAACAATGTGAAATTGGTGCAAATGTACAAATGTTACACAATGTTTATGTAAATTGCATTGAAACATCACATTTCAAATCAACATGAAACTTTCAACAGCTTGAACAAAATGCTTCAGTTTCCTTTGTATGGCTCATGTGTAATATATATATTATGAGTCGATGCAAGAGTTATCACTTCATATTCAATTATGTAACATTGTCAACTTTAGAATTATGAAAAGTCAATAGTCGCAATTGAGTTAGGTATAAATTAGTAACTTGGTTTATTTCAAACCTATACGAACATGAGTGTAATACAGTATTGCTATTTATGACTACGATTCATAATATGACCTATTACAATGAATGAATGAATAAATGAATTTAGATAGTTTTGTAACCATGTCACCGTTAAATCAATCAATGTGCAAAAATAGTCCCAATGACGAGTAACAAACACTTACCTCCTGTAACAAGATCTCATAAGTCCCTTTCACACAGACATGTGTTCATTTACCTGTATAAGCCTATGACATTGCTAGCGATTGTTATCAAAACACTTTAGTACATCTTCTGATTAACACAGAAGGTAACCTCTCTCATAAGAAAAGCTAATCTTTGATCAGCACTACATAAATGAAATAATAGGTACAGTATAAATTTAAAAAGTAAAACGCACATGTGAGTCTCACTGAGTGAGAGGTGCTTTCTGCTGACGAACATGTGCGGCTCTCGCTGAATAAGAGGTGCTTTTTATTACCTCCCATTCACGGTTCTCGCTGTGAGAACCTAATTGATTTGAAACATAAACGCGTCTCTCAGCCTTAATGACTTATGAAACAATCATAGATTCAAATCATTATTATTGGTGTGCATTACAAGTGGTGTGAACAGAACAGACAAGCGAGCCATGAATTCTTCTAATATGTTCTGTGTTGGTTTGTCTTGTTCGATGGTGCAATACAGAAATGCAAAGCATATCCTGAAACACAAATAAAGATGTTTTAAGTTACATTATCCAACAATGCAACTTGCAACACTAACTGAAGCATACTAAATATAAAACAGTCACTGCCATTACTGCAATCCCTATATTAACTCCTTACACAATAACCTAGATTTTTACTCTTCAACTATGGAAATATTGATACTCTTTACTCTGTACACAAACAGAATTAAGATATAACAACTTTTAAGGTCAATACCATCATGTGGGCAACTCGAACTTGTCCGCCAATTCTTGGAAGACAGTTCTACTTCACTAACAGGGGTGGTTGGTAATTTCAATAAACTGACAAGAAAATGTTCACAAGATAATATCACACTTCTGATCAATGTACTGTACTAGTTCTATATACTAGAGAAATATAGTAAAAAGGTTTGATACGACTATGAGTAACATGAGACAGTATTTATGAAACATTACCCAATGACATTACAACTCGGACTCCTCCAAAGTTGACAAGGCACCTACATTTATTCAAATTTCAGCAAATTAACTGAATTCTCATAAGCAGGATCATTACAACATTAATCGGAAACATTTCAATATTGTAAATACCTGAAGGTTTCATTTTACGGCAGACAATGTTTGGCAAAAGACTCAAAAACATCAGGGTTGACAAACCTTTTAACCACCATGCAGTCGAAACTTGGGAGCATTCCATAACCGGAAGTTCCGTCTCAGTAATAGTGAAAAAGGGAGTGGGTCATTGTTTGATTATGTGATACAAGCAAACATGATGACACTGATGCATGAGCATGTTCAATCCAACAAGGGGGTAAGCACAGTAGTTGGAACAGTGAAACAAATGCACGTAAAAAACATGATGAGTCTTAACTTAGACCAATCCTTGTTGTTCTTAGTTTTTTATTAATGTGCATACACCCTTGTAGTACAATCAAATAGAGCGATTTGAATCTATGATCGTTTGTGAACCAACTTTTATCTTAAGTGGAATAAGATTCTGATATGTAAATGTTCAATTTACAATGTAAAATTACGAGGATTCGCAGTCTTAATTTCACATTGCTGTATGTATTTTTTTGTTTAAAGTGAAATTCATCGATCTGTTTTCACTGCACAAACAGACTGCAGGTTGGTAAATGTGACAAATCTGTTTTCAGGACAGCGAATAATGAAAGTTGCAGTAACCAGGTGTGGAGCAAGTTACAAAACACAACAATTCCAGGCCGATGTAATTTTGACTGCAGACCTCCAGGAGCTGCTGAACAGTGTTGGGAGGACACCTACTTGATCATAATCCATGGGCGCCAGCCCAACCACCAGGTGTCCTATTGCAATAGCGTCAGTCTCAAACAGATAGGTATGTCAAATAACTAGTATGTTTCTTACTGTACATCATGAAATCAATGCATCAGGAGTGTGAGGTATGGTCTAAAATGCATGGCAAAATTAATGTGGTGAGCTCAGGAATCTGTGTTGATGATTAAATGTGCCACCCTGAATCTTTGATGTTTTTTATTTAGCTTACAGTCATTAACGAAAAAGTCTGAATTGAGCTTCTTAAGCAATGAGTGGACATTAGCTGACAATATTCTGATTATGCTGTTATACTGTTTGATCAAGTGATTGCTTGCATCGACTTGTCTTATGATAATATTTACAAACATATTCCAAAAGGTGAGCAAAGATCACGATATGATCCTGTACAGTTGGAGAATGTCTAGTCTGGCTGATGTGCTTGAGTGATTTTAAACAATGACTGGTGATTGTAACCGGTGATAATTACATGTGACTTGAGATACCTGTAATGAAGACGCATCCTGTATTGGTGTAATGTGTAGTGTCAACACTTCTGCTATTGTTACATACTAGTAATGTGGATATCAATTACTGTCATGGAAATTAGTGCTCATTTAGACATGATGAGACTGAAATACGTCAGTGTAATAGAACCAGAAAATACAGACTCATTTCTTGCATCAACTTCATTAGTGTTCCCCCTAGGGTTCAGAAAGGGCAGGGTAAATTCATGGAAAAGGGCATTTCATAACCTCAAAGGGCATGTTGGTGAGGATTATTTAAAAACAACAAAATGTATAACAAGTCAAATTGTCTTATAATTTCAATTCTAAAGTTCGTTTTTACTCTTTTCAGTTTGTATTTTAAGATTAGAATTTGAAAAAAGCATTTCAAATCTGGAAAATACACACTCATCATAGTAAACGACTGCGATTGAGGCGAAAAAGGGCAGGCGCAAAATAGAAAGGGCAGGACACAAAAGTCAAAGGGCAGGGCGCTGCGCCCTCCTAAATGTTCCTAGGGGAAACACTATTCATGATTTACAGAACTTGAAGTATACTGATGTGGATGTAGGTCATATATATAGGTCATATATATGGGCTCACACAACCAAGAAATTGAGACATACTAACAGGGATTACAGTGAGAAGGGTGTGAGCAGCAATCCTAGGATACTGTTAGACACAATAAACCTACACCTATGGGATGACATAAACCCAGGCGTATGTCATAATTAATAGAATGAGACTAGATCCCTGCCGTTTAGCATTACAAGGAATTTGTGCTTTAAGTTTTGGTTTGACTGCACCATCAGTCAAACTTTCACCTACCACATATACCAGTCACACATTCCACCCATTACATATACCAGTCACACATTAAACCCTTCACATATACCATTCACACATTCCACCCATCACATATACCAGTCAAACATCATGCCCTTTCCATATGCAAGTCAAATAACACACCTGTCAAATGTCAAAATATATCTTTTTCTTTCTTTTAGATGCAAAATCAGGTACAAGAATATAAAAAAATAAGTGAAAGACTTCTGAGATACATTCCATGTCGTAATTGATCTGTTTGTATTTTTTCAGATGGAATCAAAAGCTACCTCATATTAGTCCATCCTTCTTGGTGGCCTCTTGCACCACAAGAAATCCTCATGCATATAGACACAACTGAACACTTATAGTGATGTGTAAAAATCTTCTTTCAAAAGTACTCTGTTCACTAACCATGTCCAGGTTTGAGGAATTCATGTTGTTTGAACTATTATTTCAGAGAAACCAGGTCCAGTTAGAGACTTAACAGAAGTCAGAATTAGACGAAGATATATAAAACTCAACTGGACTAAACCTTATCCCGATGATGAAAGAGGCTTCAACTACACTGTCATCGTTACCGAGGCTCGGAATGGATCTCAGAGGGTCAGTATTGGGCTGTGGAAGGGTAGAGTTTATTTATTGTTCAACACTTTGGGTCATCGTTACCAAGGGTCGGAACAGATCTCAGAGGGTCATTGTTGGGATTTTGGAAGGTAGAGTTTACTTATTTTTCAACCCACATGTGTTTTTATTGGTTTCATACTAGGTAGAATGGATGTAAGACTGGATGTAGCACTTGTACAAAGTGAGATATAATGAATGTAATGTTGAAGTAGGATATCAGTATGCTCATGAGAGAAGCTTGAAAAAATAGAAAAACTTTCAACCACTTTCCCCCCAAAAATTTACCAGAACTGAGACCAGAACAACATCTGTTTCGGATTGAGACTTCAGAATAATGAATAATGTTGTCACATTATGGTTCGTATGTCATAAATGATGACAATGGTGACCTAATACAAAGTTTTCAACCACTTGTATCACATCGCTCAATCACACCAGTTCTCGACCTTGCCATATCCATCACAGGAAGCCTATGAAAAAATACATCATGTACAAGCTAACCACATGACAACCAACTGATTCTCGTTTGTCAGTCTCACCTAGAGCCATCAGTCACACAGACGTCATGGGTTCCTCTCTGTATCATAATCTGGATCCTTCTCCCCATCACAGTTTGCCTTCTGCCTGAGCAATCCCTCCTGTACTGGTGATCCAACTACTTTTGTGGATCATCCTTCCTGCATACCCACTTCCATTCTCGTCTCTAACTATCTCTAGGCAGGACCCTGGATCCTCTCCACAACTCTGTTTGTGTCCACAGACAGATCCATAGAGAGATCATCAATCAGCTCAAGTCTACTTCATCGATCTTTCTTTGATCTCAGCAAGAAGTTGGTTTGTAGATCTCACTGGCCTCACAGACAGAACCCACTCCACGCCACAGCTGTATTTGTGTCCACAGATGCTACATCTTCACATCTGGTATATCTTAAGAGATCTGTCCAAAGACCTGCCAAAAGGATTGCACAGGCTTTTCTTACTTCCATGTAATAAAAGTTGTCGTGAAAATATTGGAAGACGTATTGTGTGTCATTAACTACCCCTGTTTCAGCACAGACAGTCACAGAGTACCTGAAGCATCTTCCCATTTCACTGGAACTTCAGAGATTTACTTTGTCTACACGTCTCAGAGCCTTTCCAACAGTTGTGGCCACAGTGGCTGAGTCCTGCAGCTCCAGAACTTCAGTCCCTCCTGTAATCATGCAAGCTGGTTGATCAGTCCAGTGTTTATCCACAGTCACCATAGCAGAATTATCTGGAACCACCACTGATTTTTGTATGTGATCCATACTCCAGGAAGTTTACACCCTCAGTTCCAGGGTTGCTGACAATCCTGAGACGAGAACAGATGTGATCATGTTCTTCTGTAACTGCTCCTGTGTGTCCATTGTGAAAGGATGCTTTCGCAAGTCAGGGATAATCTTTGCATCTTTCATGTCAGTAGTTGACATCCAAGATCTCAAGTAGATTAGTCCCTTGGTCCCATCTCAAGAGCTACTGACTGCATGGCAACACAGATAGATGTATCTAGCCTTAGTTACTATGGAAACAAGTACAACATTGGTTATTGGTCCTGTCTCAACAGACACTGACAGGACAACAACACAGATCTATGTATCTACCCAGAGTTGAAACGGGAACCAATACAACATTGGTCATTGGACTCTGGGCCCAGCATCAGAACCTACAGTGCCTGTCCTGTCAGTTATTCATAAAAATCAAGACAGATTTCTGTGGCTTAGTGTCCTTTCAGAACATGACAATGCAATATCACTGAATTCAGGATCAACTGGATCAGATGTTACTGAACTTTTCTTACACTCCAAAGTTGAAAGAGCAAGTGAGTGAATGAATGTTGCTTAAGGCCATATCGGCAATGTTACAGCTATTCACGACAACCAAAAGAACTAGGGACAGTGCATAATGCAGGTAGGGATAAGTAGCATTTGTGTTATTTACAGTGAAGATTTTCATTTTTAATAGATATACCACCTGCATAGTAAGAAGTATAGTGTGAGGAAGAAAATTACGGGACTTTCACCATGGACAAGTTACAACGTGACTGTAACAGCAGACCGAGCCTACCAAGGAGATCCCACGACCATCACAGTCCAGACACTGGAAGATGGTAATAACTGAGATATTGTTTCTACAAGAATTCCACAGCAACTATTTTTTTTTCTCCTTGACCAGTTGGTATTTGGCAGTGTGCAAAATTTCTAATGGTCGGATCATTCAGTGTCTAGTAAAAATCAAGTTCTGCCAGGAAATTTCCACAGTGATTGTCCGCAGTCTGACTTGTTACATTGTAATACACTTTTAAATCATGCAAGATTTTGGCCTGATAAAAATGTTCCTCATATTAGCAGCTTATTGATGAAACCTGTGTCATGACGACATTATCTTATCCTCTTCTATTTTTTTGTAATTTTATGCTTACATTCTACATTCAAATTTCAGACTAATAAATTATTTTGTGGGCTAGGAGGCATAGCTAGCACAACTGGCAAGCAAAAATTTGGAAACTATTTCACACACTGTTATTTGGCACTATAAAGTACTTGTTTAACCTGCATTCCAATATTCCACCTATATGGCGGTCGGGTGGTCAGACTTGCTGATTTGCTGTCACATGTCATCATATCCCATTTATGTGGATCAGTGCTCATGATGTTGATCACTTGATTGTCTGGTCAAGACTTGATTCTCTACAAACCTCCATCAGGAATATTGCAGGCTTCAAACTAAACAAGCTCTCTGAACACACTGAATACCAACTGAATCGTGAATTCCTTTGGTGATATAATCCTTCTGTTAGTGCATCAATATTGTGATATGGAACCCAGCAATATTCTATCATGTGTCAAGCAAGATAGTGATTGATAGCATGATGATTACCCATAGCTTTCACAGCTTCATGCTGTCCTCCATGGCAGACCGCAACTGGCACAGGATACCGTGTAATTTCAGCTTCCAGTGTTTCATCCCAGGTAAAGCTGATTATTATAAAAATTGTACTTGTAAAACCATTGTTTGTGTTTTATGATGATACCCGTGTTTGTTTGTAGTTCCTCTGTCCAGTCCAACAATACCAAGGGGGTGTTTCAGTGTCATTAACTCCACGACTCTCATGCTGTACCCCAAGGTAAGTACTCTGACAAGTAACATATATACATCTACAGGAGGCTCCTCTTCTTATTCTGTTTTTCTTGCAGCCCCCAAAGATCATTTAAGAAGCAGCTGCCTATCAATGGAAGTTTGTTAACAAAGTTTTTGAATAATCTTTTAGACAGGTTTTTCAAGCTTTGATGAAGTAAATTGTGATGTTTTCTTATTTTTTCTAAAACAAAATGTGTTTGTGTTGCGGGTCTTGATGGTTGATATAACAACTGGATGCCACTTTCAAATTATTAGTCATGTCTTTTAGTGTTATTGTATGGCTCTGTTATTCCAGTCAATTCCGGTGGAAGAGCAACAAGGGGAGATAATCCGGTATGAGACCAAGACCACAAACTATACATCATTCTATTCGCTGCTTGTGAATGGAGAAAATGATGGTGGATTTAGGGTGTCTTTGCATGCAGCCACCAAAAAAGGACTTTCAAAACAGCCAACCAAATTTTCTGTATCCAAACAAGATCTTGGTGAGTTTCCTGCTGAAACGTCGACATATTTTTTGGTTACATCAGTGTCATCATAGGTTGTTTTTGTACAAAGGGAATCTGTTGTAAGTAGGTTGCCTCCCTTACTCTGGCCATAAACCACAAAGGCTTAAATTCACCCACATCATGACTGTGTGTAATATGCTTGCATTTAAATATGGAACATATAATAATTTCCATCCCAGAGAATAACAGCTTCATTTTGCCCCTTACAAACATCAGTTAGAGTCCATTTAGCACAAACTTGAAAACTAATAGACATGAATACTCAGTGAAACGCTGATCATAATCAAAACATTGTACCAAAACCGTTTGATTTTGCAGCATTTTTGTCCTAAAAATAAAAGGACTGTTAAACGATCTATCATTAAAATATTGACACAGTTCACTATTTGTTAGAAGGGAGGAGTGCAGGGAAAAGTACAGCCAAGTGTTCAAGAAGCATATGCACAAGTGCTGACAAAGTTTTTGATACATTATCCTTTGCTGTGCCGTCTCCATCCCTTCTCACACACCTGGCTGTTTATTTGCAGAGACTCAGTCGGTGACCTCTGTCTCTTTGGAGGATGGCTTGTTAAGATGGAGAGCATCCAAGGCAGAAAAACAATTCCGAGTTTACTACTGTTCTGGAAAAATGAAGCAAAACGTTGCTATATGCAAGGTACTTCATAATTATCATAATTCACAAATAAACATGTGAATGATATGATTCACAGAAGACTTTGAATTCAAATGTCTAGTAAGGCCAGACAAATTTCATTTCTTGTTTTTAAGATATTTGTCCTAAAAAAAATGTAAAGTTGGGAGGGGAAAATTGTATCAATAAAATCACAAGTCAGTGTAATATTCTTTCTAAATGCTAAAAGTATTTGACTTTTGGAAATATATGAAGTGTAAATGGGGCAAAATATGTTCTTTGAAGTGTACATTCTGGGTGAATAAAAACATTAAGAATTTGATTTTTGGGTAGGGAAAATTCTTATTTTTTCTTTTTCTTACTCTTGAGAAACAGCCAAACCGGCAGATCCTAAACCAAGAAATAAAATTGGACTGGCCAAAAACTTCAATGCAAATGTTTTTTAGCCTCAGATACCTCTGTTCTGAATTCCCCTAAAAACATACAAGACATTATCTATGGAACAAACCAGTAGACTGCAATTTGCTGTTTAGAGTTGCTTCCCTTTGGCAACTGAGGAACAAATGATTTCCCTTTCGTCACCGCGTGCCCCTTTCCATCACATCCAAGAAAACTTGTCCCGCACACAATGCTTGTTATGTGCAAATATACAACAAACCAATCAGGACACACATAACAGATGTTTTAATAACAATAATCTTGATTATTTAAGACGTTCATGGCATTATGTTATTGTTTGAAATATCATGAGAAATATGTTTCATTATATTTAAAGTACTAAGAACATAGCTAACAGAATTGTGCTGTCCATAGTGAAGTTTTATCAAAATTATGCGACTGACACTGAGACATTCAAATACATGCACATGTGTTTGTTGACATAATGTCTCTCACCAGTCCAACAGAGTGTATTCCTGATGATCTTGTGGACTTGTTGTGGTGACTGTAAATGTGCAGTGATATTGTATTTGTATGTAACTATTTAACTATTTTTAACATAGGGCATATATTTCACACATATTTGAATATTTTAGTCTGAATTTTTTTTTTTTCTTTGGTCATTCATATATATTTTTGCAAATTCATTTAAAATTCCACTTGGCGTATGACAGCAAGGTTTGACTGCTCAGTTTGAGGCATTTTGACTTTCTGCTTTGGGGTTTAATATAGGGGATGTTTTATAAATCATGTTTGCATATCCAGTAAAACAATTCCCATTTCTTATTATTAAATATAATGGGAAATATGAGGTGAATAATTTAGTCATAATATATCTTTAACAAATATGTTTTTCTTCATCTTTTAGTTGTATCAAGGAGGTTTAATTCTTTAAAATAAATAAAATAAATACTTCTGTGATATTAAGTACCATAGGAACAGAGTTATTGTTCCTGTTTAAAGTAGTTCTCATGTTACCACGCCAATATGAAATATGTCTAGAGGTGCACAAGTCGCTATTCGTCTTGTCCCAGAATAACATGAGTGGGTCATGAATGATGACTTCCTGGTTTACTCAATAACTGCTGCTTGTGGGACTGTTCATGTGGTTCATCACTTCAAACTCGCCTCCTTCCTGTGATGCCTGCACTCCAGCATACAGCTGGAATACTGGTTAAAGCATCATTGAACCCAAATCACTCACTCAACCTCTCACTCATTCACTTGGCAACTGAATCTCACACTCAGCCATCAACCAACCAAACATTCTCACTTACTCACCGAACCACGTATTCTTTCACTCAACTATCGACCAAACAACCAAACATCCTTACTCACTCAACCATCAACCAGCCAACTATCCTCACTCACTCAATATAGTCTTTCACTCAACCATTCACCAAACAACTTACTCACTCAACCAAGTATTCTCTCACTCAACCATCAAGCAGCCAAACATACTCACTTACTCAACCACATAATCTCTAACTCAACCATCAACCGACCAACCATCCTCACTTACTCACTCAACCACTTGTTCTCTCACTCAGCCATCAACCAACCAAACATCGTCACTTATAGAACCATGTATTCTCTCACTCACTCTCATCAATCAACCAACCATCCTCACTCATTCACTCAACCACATAATCTCTCACTAAACTATCAAACAACCAACTGTCCTCAATCACTCACTCAACCATCAACCAATCGTCCTCACTCAACATAATCTCTCACTCTATCATTAACCAACCAACTATCCTCACTTACTCACTGAACCACATATTCTCTTTTTCAAGCATCAACCAACCAACCAACCAACCAACCAACCATCCTCACTTACTCAACCACTTAATCTCTCACTCCACCTTCAACCATCCTCACTCATTAACTCACTCAACCACACACTCAACCACTCACTCAACTATCAACGAACCAACCATCCTCACTCACTCAACCATCAACCAACCACATTATCTCTCACTCAACCGTCAACCAACAAAAAATCGTCACTCACTAGCTAACTGCACCCTCACCCAACTAGGCAGTTACAATGTTGAAACCAAAAGATTTGCATTTAACATTATCAAAGAGGAGACAACATTTTCCTCTAAATCTTCAATAACCTTAAGCTCAAAGGAAGGAACTCAAACATTACAGCCATGCTCCACAAACATTCAGGACAATTTTGACCAAAACAGATCAGAGATTAATGAAACTTGTTTTCCCAGGATGAAATCCAGCATGACGATGTGGGCAGCAGGATGCAGCTGAGCACAGAGGATCTGGACTGTGACTCAGAATGTCTGTATGCTGTGTCCGGCCTCCAGCACAGCAGAGCTGGGATGGTGTGGATGTCGGGGCTGAGAATAGTCTGTAAGCAAGAAAAATCAATCTTTAGCCATGACTAAGTGCTGAGACAAGTAAATGTTTATCTAAGAAAACCTTTTTCTCCCATATCAGTCAGATCTTTAGATCATTGAAAGAGGATGGTATTGCTGTGAATAGCATGTACATCTTGTGTGTACTCACACATGCAAACTGTAGCGCAAATGTGGTTGCACAGCAAAGAGAATATGACAAGTCTTCTTATATGCAAGGGAAGCTGGTAAAGGTTGGCAACGTACTTCCCTCACTTCAGATTGAAAAATATTTTGATGTCAAAATTAAACATTGCCACCATCAAAGGTACACTCCCATTTCCTCACTTGGTTGGGCTCTCAGATTTCCTACCCCATGTTTAAAATTTACTTGCGTGAAATATGTATTATTCAACATTTTAAGCGCCACTCGTGGTATTCAGATCATTCTCCGACTCCATTGCCCCTGCCAGCTTCCAGCTGAATGGAGTGACGGAACAAGAATAAGCAGAAATTTGACAAGGAATACCATATTGCCTAATGTTATCATGAACATGTTGGAGTTGATTTGTCTTATCTGTCATTGCTATTGTTTGAATTTTCGTAACATATATCTACATAAAAACACTTCTGGCATAATGGGCGAATGAAGCAGGGGAGGTAACTGTTAGTATTCCATATGGAATAATAAACTCTTGTTCCTTCACTCTGTTGAACCAGAAGCTGGAAGGGGGATGATGCTGCTATATTGCTAAAAGTGGCGTAAAAAAATACTCACTCGCTCTTTTTTGTTAAGGATTTAATTATTTATCATTCATTCCGAAAAATTTACAGAATAACTGTGGAAAATGAATGACATCTCACCCCTGTGTTTTGTGACATACAAAATATCAAAAGCATAGATAATCCTGCATGTTGTGGAGCTTAAAATTTCCTTATTTTGTATCGATATATTACATTTGATGGAAGACGGGTGAGATTGTATACATACTTACCTTTAGTTTTTGGTGGTTGAAGGAATTTTCAGACATTTCCTAGATCATAACTCCATATCAGTATATATTGAGGGAAAACAGTTAGGGATCACATGAAAGGACAAGTGTTCATTTATTTTTTCCCAAGATTTCTTCACAAGCTCTGTATCACCACATACTTTCATGTGTTCCATAAGTATATTTTTGGGGAGCAAATAATGTGTTGTCTGTGCATGCTGTCCAGAAAATGTGATCACAAAACAGCATGGTAAAAGAATGGTCTCAGTGTAAAATATTTTATCACAGCTATATTAATTAAGACTGACTATGAAATATAATGATGTTTGTAACCTTTTTCAGTTATGGAAACAAACAGAACTCAAGTCAACACTAAAATACTCATCGCCGCCGTCTTCTTTGTGGTTATTTTATCAGCAGTTATTGTTGCATTGTAAGTCATCATCCGGATTTGAGCTGCATGTCTAAAAACATGTGAATTCTGTCTAGATTCAGCACGATTTAATGCAGATTTTCAGCATGACTTTAACACAACCTTAGCTTCACTTCAGAATCACTTTTGCACTTGCTTTGATTCAGCATGACTTTAACACATGCTTAGACTCAGCATCACTTTAACACATGCTTAGACTCAACATCATTTTAACACATGCTTAGACTCAGCATCACTTTAACACAAGCTTAGCTTCACTTCAGCATCACTTTATCACATTAAGCATCACTGTAAGACACACGTAGATTGAACATCACTTTAACACAGGCCTAGTTTCAGCATGACTTTAGCACATGCTTCAGTTCAGCATCACTTTGATAAATGCTTAGGCTCAGCATCACTTTAACACAGGCTTAGCTTCAGCATCACTTTAGCACATGCTTCGATTCAGCATCACTTTAACACATGCTTTAAGACTCGGCATCACTTAAACACATGCTTAAACTCAGCATCACTTTAACACATGCTTAGACTCAGCATCACTTTAACACATGTTTAGATTCAGCATCACTTTAGCACAGGCTCATCTTCATCATGACTTTAACACATGCTTAGCTTTACTTCATCATCACTTTAATGCATGCGTAGATTGAGCATCACTTTAACACGTTTTGATTCAGCATCACTTTAGCACAGGCTTCCATTCATCATCACTTTAGCACTTCAGTATCACTTTAATACATGCCTTTAATGTCACTTTAACAATGGTTACATTTAGCAGGCCTTTAGCAGACACATAGATTCAACCTTCATTTAACACACTTACATGCATGAGTTCAACACAATGAGGTTAACACCCAGGTTATACAGATGTATACACAGGTGTCACTATGCAAATCTCTGTTTAGTAATACTGTAACTGGTGTGAGTCCCAGTACAAATCTCTATTTAGTAATACTGTAACTGGTGTGAGTCCCGGTACAAATCTCTGTTTACTAATACTGTAACTGGTGTGAGTCCAGGTACAAATCTCTGTTTAGTAATACTGTAACTGGTGTGAGTCCCAGTACAAATCTGTATTTGGTAATACTGTAACTGTACACAGTGTGTGACATGTTATTGAAGTAGCAGGCGTGGTGATGTTGCAGATGCTGCTACTGGATAAAGAAGAAAGGAATGTGTAGTAACTACACCATTCATCTCCCAGATTACAAGCATCTTCTCCAGGAAAGCAAGGTGAATTTCCACCTACTTTACACCTACAAGTGTGTAAGGTTGCTCCTGCCACACTCATTCCTTTCACAGATTTCTTATCAGTGACGTTTTAGAACAAAGTGTTTTTGTAAATTTGCTGATATCTTGAAGCTGTTGGCATCCTTTTATATGGTTTGAAAGAAAGAAGTGTTTGTTTCTTGTCAAAAACAGCAGTCTGTAACAATACATCACCAGCTGTATAAAGGTAAGTTTTATAATGATAGGTTTTGTATTTTTCTTTATCCTTACATGCACATGCAAGCATACATGCATAGCTCCATACCTACCTACCTACCTACCTACCTACCTACCTACCTACCTACCTACCTACCCACCCACCCACCTACCCACCTACCTACATTTACATGTAATGCAGAGGGATATAGTCAACACCTCATTTAGACTAAAGTTTATAGATATAATGATCTGGACCTATCGTTGTGCCTTATGCTACTTACAGATTTTTTGGAATTTTATTTATTTTTGTTTTTCAATGAAACTTTTTGGTCTTAGTCTAATTTTGGGGTGGGCTTCGTTTCTAGAGCAGAACTCAAAACCCATATAGTGTTTTTCTGGAAAACTTGATATATCAGTCAGAACCTATAGTGATGCCTTTTGCTATTTACAGGCGTTTGTGATTTATTATTTTCTTGGTTTCCATGGAAACTGTTCAGATTTAGTCTCAAAAAGGAGAGGTGTGTTTCATTTCCAGAGAACAACTCAAAAACTTCATAATATCTGTCAGCAAAACTTGGTAGATTTGTGAGGCAGACCACAAAGTGGTGCCTTGTGTTATTTCCCAAGTTTTGGCATTTCTATTTTTCCTGGTTTCCATGGAAACAGTTCGGACTTAGACTGCAAATGGAGCGATAGGCTTCGTTTGCAGAGCATAACTCGAAACCATTTGATATCTTTCAACAGATCTTGGCAGATATATGAGATAGATCTTGAAATGGTGCCTTGAGAGGTTTACAGATATATAGAAATTATATTTTTCATGATTTCCATGGAAAAGATTCAAACTTAGTCTAAAAAAGCATCAAGTAACTGGCAGATGATTTGTCCTTTCAAATATATGGGGTCTAGGGAGATATGTAATCTTCTGATGACTCTTGTTTCAAATTTGAAAACTCAAGCTCACACATTCTTAATGGTATCAAATCTTAGAATGTTTACATCAAATGCATATTTCTGTACTTGTAAGTTCTTGACGTTTCATTGATTGTTTCATATTCTTCCAGTCTGACACAAAAGAGGATGTAGCAGCTTTAAAGTCCCAGGTGTCTAGAGATAGCGGCAACATCAGCATGGGCACCAATGCCAGTCTTGGAACAGTGAGGCAGTCTGAAGTAATTGGCCAGTCTGATCCATCAGTCAAGACTGATGCAAACCCACCAGCAATACCTGGAATATCTTCAGAAGTTCATGGAGACTCATCTGAAGAGAGGACAGAGTCATCACATGCCCCAGGAACAACATCTGCATCAGGGGCAATAGAACCATCTTCAGAAGGACTACAACCTTCTTCAGGAGGTCCTCAGCCAATTCCAGACAACTCAATTGAGACCTCAGAGGAAAGCATGTGGGACAACTCGGGCCAAAGTGGTGTTTCCGAGTATAGACAGTTTGCTGCAATGGAAGACAGATCTGGTCAGGACTGCTGGGAAGAGGAACTTGATGACCTAAATGGAAAGAATTTGGATGAACAGACCACTGATGATTTCCATCCATCATCTGGATCTGTAATTTCTGTAACTAGTTCCTACTCACAGTCTGGACCTTCAGCTTCATCTTACTCCGAAGTGTTGATTCACGAAGACAGTCAGGGTCAGGAGTCCAGTAGCCAGGAGTCCAGTAACCTGGATTCCAATCAACCTCTGATACATTTTAAGCAGCCAAAGGGCAGAAACTTTACAAAGAAAGCTTCGCAGTATTCTTAATGAAGTTAGTCTGAAAAGATCTGTTCCTTTCAAAGAAAAGAAGGAATACTATTTTACTCCATTGCAAATGCAATTGTGACAAATATTTCTTTTCTTAAGAAGTACACATAGTACAATACATATATTTGTGTCCTCCAGCAAGCAAATAGCCATGACTGTGACATCCACACTACTGCCAGCAGAGATTATGGATTGAATGTATACAGTGACAGCGTCTGTATGGAGCCAGTGTCTGTATGGAGCGTGTGTGTGTATGGAGACTGTGTCTGTATGGAAACTGTCTGTGTATGGAGACTGGGTCTGTATGGAGACTGGGTCTGTGTAGAGAATGTGTCTGTATAGAGACTGTCTATATGGAGACCGTTTAAGGACACTGTGTCTGTGTAAATCTATGGCATCAAGGACACAGGACACATTATTACAAGTCGAGCATATAGCTCAGCTGTATCATTTTGTAGTCACTCATCAAATTTACCACCTGCAGTTGTCAGGCTGTGTAGATAGCAAGCTATACACAAACTGTCCTAGAGCAATATACATCAAGTCAGCGCCTAGACCTGGCAGTTGCAAGAGTTGACTAACAGAACTGGGTGGTCAGACTCACTGACTTGGTTGACATATGTCATCATTCCCAATCCCACGGAATGATGCTTGTGATGTTGTTTACTGGCTTGTCAGGTCCAGACTAATTATTTACAGACCACCACCATATAGCTGGAATTTTGCTGCGGCATAAAACTAAACTCACTCACTAGAGATTACAGCATTAGACTCAAGTATGTAGTTGTCCATAGTTCACATGAAGACGACATCTGATGGTAAGACTTGGACTGCAAGCCTAGGATGTATATTTGTATGTTGTTTAATACAGGGATGAGAAATTTCCGCGGATCCGCGGAAATCCGCGTTTTTTTACATCCCCAGGGTAATTTTTCTGAAACGTCTAAATATATATACAGTGTTAATATTGATTTTAGAAGCCATATTTAGTGTGTAAAATGCCAAAATCCCAGGAGCTTCTGGACCCCCGACTAGTTTTCAGCTGTAAATGAAAATTTCCATTCTCATCCCTGTTAATATGGTTCTCAGTAATATTTGTATTATTTGATCTCGACTGTTTAATATCACCTGTGAAGCTCCACATTAGAATGCATCTTCTGTATGCTATGTTGACTATCATTATTGGTGTCAGATTCACTGACATTGTCGGCACATTTCATCATATCACAGTTGAGATTCATGCTCATGCTACTGATCACTGGTTTTTCTGGTGGAGACTCAATCAATTACAGACCTCTGCCATACAGCTTGAATGTTATGCAACAAACAAAAACAAATCTGAACAAGACAAACCAATGATTGAGCAATGTTCCTTCCTGGTTGTTACGATGACACTCAACCAACACTTGTAGCTAGTTGGGTACAAGTATCAGTAACTTGAGACAAAGGTGTCCACCAACAGGGTTACTACAGTTATCCTGACTCAGCCGTAGGATCTTGGGGTAATATCAGCCACTGCTTTCATCTTCCTCCAAACACTGGAAGGTTGAGGTTTCGGGATCGAGGCCACCTGTGACCGGGTGTAAAAAGTCAACTTTGTGTGCAGACTCTTTCAGTGTTGTCACAACCCCTACAGTACACAACCCTGTGCACTTAAAAGAACCCACGTTGGTATATGACCAGATGGTGAACACGTGCATACACCTAGTTGCGGGTACAGCAACATGCTGTAAACATGGACAAAGTTCTGTGACTATGCGTCCCATTCCACCCAGCTGTGAACAGGTACCTCGTTAGGATGAGAGAGCCACAATAAACTCGGTGCGCCTAGTGGCAGCAAGAGTTGTATACTCCCTAGGGAGTTGAGATTGAAATACGATTTGCTGTTGATATTGACATCCAGGGATCGAGGGAAAAATACAAGCGCCTTGAGCATGCACTAGTGTGTGGATATGTGCGCTATATAAATATCCTATCTATATCTATCTATATCTATCGTCATCATGGAGGTTATTTTCTTAGCCCACTCCAGAGAAGTGAGCATGACAGAGTGGACACCCTCCAGACAACCAGTTCCTCCAGCAGTCCTTCACCATTATCAGGACCATGCAGTCTTCAGGTCCCTGCATCCATGGCAGGGATGACTACTTCCGAATATATTCCAACAGTTTCCAGTAGTTTCCCAATAGTCAGTTTGTCCTTTTCTACTGAGAAAGGAGAAGGTTGTGCTGACAGGGGTTATGTCAACATCTGTATTACAACATGGCATGTACAGACATGGGGACTTGGAGAGGGGGCTGGGTGAGGAGGGGAGGGGGGAAGACATTGTGGTTATGTATGGTCAGGGTACAAGAACAGGCAATAGTGATAGATGCATAGAAATAGTTATTTAACTGTACTGAAAGAACAAGTCCAAAGGAATTGTGTATTTCTTAAATGTTTCTGTATGTTCATATGCGTTTCTGTATGTTTTATAAGTTTCTACTTGTTCATATACTTGCTGCTGGCTTTTACAAGGGTATGCTAGACATGAAACTTTCACTTTACATGTGCTAAGGACAAATACCAAGACTGACTTTGTGTGCTGACGATTTGGTGACTGACTCTCAGAGTGTGGGATCGAATCCCAAATGGACTCAGCCCAGAACTACTAGAATTGGTCCTTTACTGAGAAAGTGTATTCCTAAATATACCGTGTTACATTTGACCACTTTCAAAAGTTTAGATTTATTAGTCCCTCCCACCAATCAACTTATTCTAGCCACATGAAGTGGATGTAGAAGGGTGATCAGTTTCATTTCCCATTGCTGAAGTTAAGAGTGTGAAGAAGTAATCTCAGCATGTCAGGTAGACGCAGGGTAATTGTATTCAGTTGTATATATGCTCATTTATCATCCACAACTGCAAATGTACTCATCCCATGATTGTGCTTCATATGAGAACGTTAGTGTTTGAAGCCACGTAGAATGGAGATGTCATATCATTACACGCAATATGTGGCTACATACATAGTACTTGATTTTCTAATGTTCAGCATTGTATCTTACCTGCTGTCATTCTTAAGTATATAACATTCATACCCTTAATAAAAGTAACAACAGCTGCTCTTGCATCTCATACCTGTTGATTAATTGAAGGAGTAATAGTAATTATATACCTGTCTGGCTGTCAGGATGACATCTATATCAGTACACTTGCTGGCTGTCAGAATGACATCTGTGTCAATACACTTGCCAGAGTGCTAGGGTGACACCAGGTATGTAAATATACCTGTCTGTCTGTCACAATGACATCGATATCTGTGTCAATACACCTGTCTAGCTGCCAGAATTACATCTTTGTCAATATACCTGTCTTGCTGCCAGGATCACCTCTATGTCAATACACCTGTCTGGCTGTCACAATGACATCTATGTCAATACACCTGTCTGGCTGTCACGATGACATGTATGTCAATATACCTGTCATGCTGCCAGGATCACCTTTATGTCAAAACACCTGTCTTCCTGCCAGGATGACATCTTTGTCAATATACTAGTACCTGTCTTGCTGCCAGGGTGACATCAGGTATGTAAATATACCTGTCTGTCTGTCACGATGACATCTGTGTCAATACACCTGTCTGGCTGTCACAATGACATCTATGTCAATACATCTGTCTGGCTGCCCAGATCACCTCTATGTCAATACACCTGTCTGGCTGTCACAATAACATCTATGTCAATACACCTGTCTGGCTGTCACGATGACATGTATGTCAATATACCTGTCATGCTGCCAGGATCACCTTTATGTCAAAACACCTGTCTTCCTGCCAGGATGACATCTTTGTCAATATACTAGTACCTGTCTTGCTGCCAGGGTGACATCAGGTATGTAAATATACCTGTCTGTCTGTCACGATGACATCTGTGTCAACACACCTGTCTGGCTGTCACAATGACATCTATGTCAATACATATTAATCTGGCTGCCCAGATGACCTCTATGTCAGTACACCTGTCTGGCTGTCACAATGACATCTATGTCAATACATCTGTCTGGCTGCCCAGATGACCTCTATGTCAATACACCTGTGTGGCTGTCACAATGACATCTATGTCAATACACGCGTCTGGCTGCCCAGATGACCTCTATGTCAATACACCTGCCTGGCTGTCACAATGACATCTATGTCAATACACGCGTCTGGCTGCCCAGATCACCTCTATGTCAATACACCTGTGTGGCTGTCACAATGACATCTATGTCAATACACCTGTTTGGCTGACACGATGACATCTATGTCAATGACCTGTCTAGCTGCAAGGGTGACATCTATGTCAATACACCTGTCTGGTTGACACGATGACATTTATGTCAATACAGATGACTCGTAGGACCATCTAACAAGGAGCTGGTGTCACAACCATTATTGCAGACCACTGTGTCCTGTCCAGTCACTGGCTTGTCCGATGCAGACTCGTTCATTTACAGAATCTCTCCATGTAAGTGGAATATTGCGGACTAAGGTATAGAAACATACGATCAGAAGAAAATATGCATGTATTACAGGAAAGAAAGTAAGAGGTAGATATAGTCACTCTGATCTTACATTACAAGGGAGATTCTCACAAACACACTAATGTCAGCCCAACGAGGTGCCTGTGGGAGGTGCACTTGAACTTAGAACACGATCTATTGGGTGTTTAGGAACTTTCGTGTCAGGATTTGTCCAGACAATCCTCCAACTAGAGTATCGACTGATACGCCAATCCTGTCATGGCTAATTAGACCAGGCATGAATATATAATGTGATTGCTAAATATAAATATTAACAACAGATGTTAGAACAATGATTGAGAGTTGATATCTTAATCCTTTGTGAGGGCTGAAACACCAAAAGACTTCATCTTGTGTAAACATGGCGAACACAGTTGAGCAACACAAATGTGTAACTTGTCATTCATGTTTAAGACACTTTCAGGAAGGTCTGTTAATCTCTAGGGACGGGTGTTTTATGTCATTTCTTTGTGCCTTTCATGCAGTATATGGTTTAATAGAGGTCATTCATCGTTTGTGTGTGAGCTAGCGACGTGGCGTTCGCGAAATGCAGAGAGATTTCAGGTCTTTACTGGAACCTGGCAGAAGTGTAGTGACCAGAGTGCTCAATCTTTTACAGTCCGTGGATAGCAACAAAACAAAAATGTAAACATCCTCCTTAATGAGGTCGTCCAAGGTGGGAGCATATGACTGATATTAGCCTCTACCACAACTAGGTCATATGAGGAAACTTTCTCCTAGGTCAGACACTTAGCGATGGCGTACCTCATCTGAATGTTCAACGGTGCCGACCCTTCAGATCGTCATATTACTAACACACGCCAGTGGTATGAACGTTGTCGAACCTAATAATTGCTGTTGGTTACGTGTTATGTTGTAAGATGTGTCTCGATTCACCTCACACACACGTACTTGTGTGCGACAGAACATGGGATCGGTTGATACTGACGTGCTGTAATATCCGTGTGACAGCGAAATTCACTACAATTTGTGTAGGAAGGGCCTAGGGGCTTAATGCGGCAGGCGTCGATGTCCTGTTATCAAGACACGAATGTCGACGAAGTTTTTCCGGACGATAACTCCTTGTCTCACGAAATGTTCACGCCAAAACAGCATCCACTGACTGCCGAGGCCAACAATGAGCACACACCTTTCACCTAATTCGCACGTCTTGAGAATGATATGTGTGTGTCAAAGTCACAGCCCGCCAACTACGTTGGATGAACTCGGCTAGGCGCTGCAAGAGGCGAGGATCATAATCGCCATCCGGAGACTAATAGGCAGTATGGATCTCCGAAGGGATGAAAGAAAGAAAGAATCATGAATGAATGTTTGTCAAATCAATGCGGTATTACGAACTACTAATAGAAAAAACTTCAGCTTTAGTTTTCTAACTTACCCCAAAGATCATCGATATAGATGGCAGTCATGACAAGGAGCGTTACATGTAAATGTATAAATTATGCCCACACTGTTTGTTATTGTTCCAGTAGATATAATTGATTTCTCTTCTGGTTTTGGAAATGCGAAGATATTTCAGTACTCCTAGTTTTGTTAAGGCGTATAGTTTGTATGCTGGTTGCACATTTTCGGCGTCTACACACAAGGTTATCTCGACAGCGTAGACCTTTTCAGACTTGAGTGGGATGTTTTGTGTTTTGTATACATCTTTTTGACGAGATGCTCAATCTTTTCATGGTTACAATAAGCCCTTAACCCATCATTCGGTTCTCTTTCAGGAGAACGCCTAATGTCAGCATACAGATTACTTTTGTAGATGTTATGAACTTCCTTGTGTAGTATATCAGTCTGGTTACTGGTTGTCAGAGTTGTGTGTCTCGTCGAACAAATTACGCCTGCCCATGATTGAGTAGGGGCCGAGCTCCACAGTCGACACATATTTCTTTTTACAAATATGTTAAGTATGGCTATTTTAACCGACACCTTTTGTAACAAGGAAATTCATGCTTAAGGGGTTTTGGTATGAAAATACAGCCTTAGAAAACTTCATGTTTATTCTTCATGTGATCTACAGGTGGAATTATGCTTCTTTAGGCCACTTGAAAATATCATATTGTGAATTTTCAGAACTGGTTCTGTTACACCAAAACCTGAAAAGTCAATGTTTCATTTCATTTCAAAATTTGGACTAGTGATATTGGTATAAATACAATACACCTATCTGGCTGCCAGGTGAAAAAAAAACAAAATGTAATTCTAAGATGTACAAGTGGGATAGATTACATAATGGTTTCTGTATGGTCTGTTGATTATTCAGATTATGCAGTTTTTGTAGACAAGACAGGCCCATTGTCATCCGTTTGCACATCAGTTAGCAAGAATGAAGCTGTTTGTTGGAACGGACGCACCTAACTGATGAACTGTTGACGAGATTGACACTTTCGAGCTATTCTTAGGGAGTAACAATTACTTCGGTTTCTTCTGAACTAAGACATCCAATCTGGACCGGACAATCCATTGATCTAAGCAATTGGGAATTGCGTCCAACAAGCCTGCGACCCTAACGAAGAGGTCTCTTTAGTCACTTCTCGTTACAATCATATGTTGTTTACGACCAGTTCTAAACCGGGTCTTCGCGGATCTAGTGGGTCTTCACGGATCTAGTGGGTCTTCGCGGATCTAGTAAGAATAATGTTCACGGATCTAGTGGTGTTTACAACACAAACGAAATCCTGTCGTTCAGAATCAGTTAACTCTGACGATGTTTAGATTATACTCCCAGCCCACCCATTCAGTTGCATAAAAATGACAATGGAAAATGATTGGTAGCTGAAACGAGCTGATTTGTCGATCCTGACTTCCGGCACTCAGTAACGGGAGCAGGAAGAAAGGCGACATTTCTCGCCGTTACAACAATCGCCATCATCCCTGAGGGTGACCATTTAATACTGAAAGGATAAAAAGGTATGTTAAAAATCATTGACAAGAATGTTAATTTGTATCGACTTTCAGTTTGTTAATTTCATTTCCATGAAAGAGACAACCGGTAACAGTTGATAATTTATATACCGTCAGTGATGTTGGGTATAGATGCTATGAAGACCTGAATACAAGTTGTGTTTCTATGACAACATCAAGTATGCATGTGGTTTACGTGTAAGTTGCCAGATTATTCTTCCTTTATCCCCGTTGTAAGTGTGGTGTACAATGCAAGTTATTTGTTTATGTTATTCAAATGTTGCAATGTAAGACTATATTTGGCCAGAGATTTTGATTTTAAAGATTCACTTTTAAACCTTTGACATTGTCACAGACGCTTCTTTATCTCTAGTGGTCTTGATTTGGGGGATGCCTCCACTGGTTCCTTATATTTAGCCCGGCTTCACAAATTTCTCATTAATAGATACTAGAATATGAAGGGTTTTAATTTAATGGCGTAGTTTCAATTAAATATCCGGTTCACTCACTCACTCACTCACTCACTCGGCAAGCCACAAAGACATATCATGGTTTACTCCACCTTATCGAGTAGTCCTTGTGTGAAACCTTCACCGCAACTAGCCTCCCGCTCCTACCTCACCAACTCACTCAACCTAAATAATCACTCAACCACTCACTCTACTACTCAACCACTTATTCACTCACTCCACAACCAACCTCACTCACTCAATCAATAATGCCTGATGCTGGAAAGTAACAAACTGTACCGTTGTTTGTTGTTGTGTATTGTTTTTTAGTACCATAATACATGCACACGCTCCTTTATTTGTCACCTACATCCATATGTAAGTTTTTATCAGACATCCGTCTCTGTTTCCTTTAGATATCTTGCTTTAAACATCCTCATGGTACACATGTGAAAGCGGATACAGCGTAGCGCGGTGAAGTAGCTGAGAACAGTTTTAGTCTCCTACACACGCCACTGGGATTATATATGCAATAATCAGTTTGGTCACATAGAACAAGCAAGTGGATACATGGGAGATAATTAGGCGAACCATGAAATCATCAGTACATTTCACACAATCAGTTTCATATAAAAGACAGAATCCGTTTGGTATACTAGTTTAATATACAGGACACAATCAGTTTGATAAACAATCCGCAGTCAGTTTCATATACAGAAGATACTCTGTTTGATGTACAGGACATTATCAGTTTGATATACAGGACACAATCAGTTTACTGTACTGGGCACAATCAGTTTGATATAAAAGACACAATCAGTTTGATATACAGGACACGATCAGTTTTGATATACAGGACACAATCAGTTTACTGTATTGGGCACAATCAGTTTGATATAAAAGACACAATCAGTTTGATATACAGGACACGATCAGTTTATAGAATACAGGACACAATCAGCTTTTGATATACTTGTCACAATCAGTTTGATAGACAGGACACAGGGCACAAACTGTTAGTATACATCTGTGTGATATCATCTGTGTGATATACAGGACACGATCAGTTCGACATAAAGGACACAATATCAGTTTGATATACAGGCCACAATCAGTATCAGTTTTGATATACAGGACACAATGTGACATATAGAACACAGTCTGACACACAGAACACGATGAGTTCGACATGAAGGACACAATCAATTTTGACATACAGGACTCAATCAGTTTTGATATACAGGACACAATATCAGTTTGATATACAGGACACGATCTGTTTCATATACAGAACACAATCTGACACATAGGACACAATCAGTGTATTATACAGAACACAATGTGACACACAGGACACAATCAGCTTGATACACAGAACACACAAAAGTCTGTTTGATATACAGAAGTCAATCTGACACATAGGACACAGTCTGTTTGATATACAGAACACAGTCTGACGTATATGAAAGAGTCTGTTTGACATACAGAAAAAAAAGTCTGACATGCAGAACCCAGTCGGATATACAGAGCCCAGTCGGACATACAGAACAAAGTCGGACATACAGAACACAGTCGGACATACAGTACACAGTCGGACATACAGAACACAGTCGGACATACAGTACACAGTCGGACATACAGAACACAGTCGGGCATACAGTACACAGTCGGACATACAGTCGGACATACAGTACACAGTCGGGCATACAGTACACAGTCGGACATACAGTACACAGTCGGACATACAGTCGGACATACAGTACACAGTCGGACATACAGAACACAGTCGGACATACAGTCGGACATACAGTACACAGTCGGACATACAGTACACAGTCGGACATACAGTCGGAAATACAGTACACAGTCGGACATACAGTACACAGTCGGACATGGGATACAGTGTAGCCATCATCTATACTGTCTATCTATAATGTCGTTTCTGACCTGTTTGCAGGCTACGGGTTAGTTTACAACCACCATCATGGCGAGACGTTCAGGATTTCAGAAGATACTACTGGTTGTGGTGATGTCGCTCAAATGCAGTAGTCCGTTCCTGTCTGTCAATGGATGTAAGGGATCAACGAATGTATTGCACTTGTATGAACCATTCGTAACGTCATTCAAATGACGTCATTCAAATGATGGAAATTCCGCAAACTCAGCAGTTTACTTAAGTGGAGACATCATCGTTTCATGTTCAGTTCATATCGGGTTGGGTCTGACGAGATAATGAGTCGTTTCTGCCATGTTGTGAATCGAGCCTATAACAGTATATCACCTGTTTAGTTAACGAGGATTTCTTTGTGTCAGTCACCATGTGAGATGCTTCTAGTTATCACAAGCATACATTGAAATATATAGATCCAGTATGTTAAGGCGGTTAAAGTAAGTATTCTCAATAAAAATCGAGGATTTTAGAATAGTATTATACGAATCTTCCAGGTATCCTTCCAGGGCGTTAGTCAGTGTCATTATTTATCGTAAGGAATATTTAAATTTTATATTCATTGTTGCATAGGGTCTGTTTTCTTGATATAAATTATGCTTCAAAAGTTCTTAAGTCTGTTTCTTGAAATAGTTTGGCAATACTCACGCGATGGAGCCGCCATCTCTGGAAATGTTATGGCAGTTTTGTTACATCTACTTACGTTTTTTTGTCCTCAGACGTGCGTCCTGGTGATCCCTATGGATTCATAAATGAGACCTTGACCTTGACCTGCAACGTGACTAAGGGCAGTTTACAAGGCAACTTATCTAAACGACTCTTCTTCAAACTGACGCCTCGGAATCGCTCTGAGGTCAAGGTTCTTCCCATGCAATATGTTACCCAAATTAGTGACCGAGCCATACAGCTGGACTACCCTCTGACGTCACAATTTGACCAGGGCCAGTACACGTGCAAACTAAACACAACAGACGCCTTTATAGGCGAACAGCGAGTCTTTGTTGAATGTAAGTACAAGGAACCCTCCTCTGTTTATCACGAAGGATGAAAGTCGATATGGGACTGTTGATAATTTATGGCTAGGGGGTGATGATGATTTTTATAGAGACACGTGTACAATGTGAATGACCCCCACCCCTTTCCCATATTTTAAGCATATCTTGTATGCTTTGTACAAAAATACTGACCCCCAGTGTTTACGTCCCTCTTAGTATTAATCCCATGTTCAGAAGAAAACCATACTGATGTGACTCTTCACATTGCGTTTCACAGACTAAACTATATATCCCAAAAGCATCCATTGTGACACTAGAATCGATTTATAATAAGTTCCATTGGTCATAGGATGTTCATAATGATTCACTTATGGGATAGTCTCATATGTGCCAGGTTTATCTCTTACATCATCAGACATAGTATGTAATAATGACATCCCGCATAATGGTGACATTCCATATCATGGCGACATCCTACAACGCGATGACATATTATCTAATAATGACGTCATACATGATAGTGACATCCTACATGATAATGACACCCTACACCGTGGTGACATCCTACATCATGATGATATCCAACATCATGGTGACATCCTATGTAATATTGACCTTCTACATCATAGTGACCTCCTACATTGTGGCCACATCCTACATCATGGTGACATCGTAAATGATGGTGACATCGTGTGTAATGGTGATACTCTGGTGATATCATGATCCTACATAAAGGTGACCTCTTACATAATGGTGACATTTTACATCATGGTGACAAATTTCAGTTTTGCGTTTCTTTTTTAGTAGTATACATCATAGCGGCATCCTACATCATGGTGACATCCTATGTAATGTTGACCTCCTACATCATGGTGACATACTGTGCAATGGTGACATCCTAGATTATGGTTACCCTCTACATGGCGGTGATGTAATGCGTAATGGTGACCTACATCATGGTGACCTCCTACGTAAAGGTGACCTCCTACATCATGGTGACCTCCTACATTATGGTGACATCATACATCATGATTACCTCCTACATTACGGTGGCCTCCTACATCGCGATGACCTCATACATCACGGTGGCCTCCAACATCACGGTGACCTCCTACGTCATTTTGGCCTCCTACATCATGGTGCCATCTTACATCATGTGATGTCATATGTAACACCTGATTAAATGGGGTGGCTCTTGTGATGATCCAGGCACTGGGGAGATATCCACCTTGATCTCTATTTATCTCTGTGGTTAATCTCCTGATGTTGATGGCTTCTAGTAGGTTTCGTTTGCGCCGACCGTGAACTTCGGTAGCCAGGATGCTAGTCTGCTGCCAGTCAATGGAATGGGTGCGGTTGTTTTTGATGTGCTCATCACAAAGGCCACCCCTGATGTCATTTAATCTGCTCTATTGTGTTTACGTCTCGCCATCATCATTGTTTATATAACGTCTATTTGATCTACCGCTGATTGTATGCACGTGTACACCTCTGGCTTCCTGTAAATCTAATTATCTGTATATCACTCTGTGTAGACATCTGTTAACTGGCCTCACTTTATCCCTGTTATCATTGTTTTTTATAACTACATTTGATCTGTCCACTGTGGTTTGTTTGTATATACATGTATACATCTTCTTCCTGTAAATACTGGTATGTATACATATATATGTCTTGTACTCCTGTCTCTATCACCTGAAGAAGGGGCGAGAAGTAACCCAGAAACGTCGTGTTATACATTAAATAGAAGTTGTCATCCATACACTCGTCTTATTACTACTGCATCATGGTGACATTCTGTGTTATGGTGACATTCTGTGTTATGGTGACATTCTGTGTTATGGTGATATTCTCCATCGTGGTGACATTCTGTGTTATGGTGACATTCTGTGATATGGTGATATTCTGTGTTATGGTGACATTCTGTGTTATGGTGACATTCTGTGTTATGGTGACATTCTGTGTTATGGTGATATTCTACATCATGGTGACATTCTGTGTTATGGTGATATTCTGTGTTATGGTGATATTCTCCATCGTGGTGACATTCTGTGTTATGGTGACATTCTGTGTTATGGTGATATTCTCCATCATGGTGACATTCTGTGTTATGGTGACATTCTGTGTTATGGTGACATTCTGTGTTATGGTGATATTCTACATCATGGTGACATTCTGTGTTATGGTGATATTCTGTGTTATGGTGACATTCTACATCATGCTGACATTCTGTGTTATGGTGACATTCTACATCATGGTGACATTCTGTGTTCTGGTGACATTCTACATCATGGTGACATTCTACATCATGGTGACATTCTGTGTTATGGTGACATTCTACATCATGGTGACATTCTGTGTTATGGTGACATTCTACATCATAGTGGTGACCTCCTACATCATGGTGACATTCTACATCATGGTGACATTCTGTGTTATGGTGACATTCTACATCATGGTGACATTCTACATCATGGTGACATTCTGTGTTATGGTGACATTCTACATCATGGTGACATTCTGTGTTATGGTGACATTCTACATCATGCTGACATTCTGTGTTATGGTGACATTCTACATCATGGTGACATTCTGTGTTATGGTGACATTCTACATCATAGTGGTGACCTCCTACATCATGGTGACATTCTACATCATGGTGACATTCTACATCATGGTGACATTCTGTGTTATGGTGATATTCTGTGTTCTGATGACATTCTACATCATGCTGACATTCTGTGTTATGGTGACATTCTACATCATGGTGACATTCTGTGTTCTGGTGACATTCTACATCATGGTGACATTCTGTGTTATGGTGACATTCTACATCATGTTGACATTCTGTGTTATGGTGACATTCTACATCATAGTGGTGACCTCCTACATCATGGTGACATTCTACATCATGGTGATATACTAAACTACTCAAAAGAGAAACACTTAGGTAGTATTTTTTCCATGTTACTTTTCGAATTCGAATCATTGGTGTCTATGTAATCAGTATATCTATGGTGAACACTGTCTGCAAATATTCCGAGTTTGAATCCATTGCCATTAAGGACAACTCGCCAAAACGCAAAAAAGAAAATCTGTTTTCCTCAATAAATGCAACAAATTGTGAACGGGGAGAATCTCACGCGCTTCCTTTTGCAAGCACATTCCATGCATCAGTTCCAAAACAAATTTTGAATGCTCTTGAATTTGATGTTAAAGTCATGCCTAGACTTACTCAGGCTCAGCGCAACGATTGGTCATTTGGAGGCTGGGGACTCTCAGTCTCTGATTGCAAGGCAACTGAATGTGTCACAGAGTACCATAGCAAGACTTTGGAATCGCTACCAGCAGCAAGGATCAACACGTGATCACCCCAGGTCAGGTCAACCCCGTGTGACCACGCCCGCTCAGGACAGGTTTAAACGGCTTCGACATTTACGGAACAGGTTCACTACAGCATCGGTAGTGCCAGGACAATTTCTGATCAGACTGTGAGGAACCGCTTACGTGACGCTGGTCCCAGAAGACCTTTGCGGGGACCTGTCCTTACACGTCAACATCTGCAAGAACGCAGACAGTGGTGTCGCCAGCATCTCCCATGGCCACTGGAAAGGTGGAGAACTGTTGAGAACTGTTGAACGTGATGATTCACGTTACATTCTGCGACGTCCCGACGGAAGAACACGTGTATATCGATGTCGTAACGAACGCTGCGCTATATATTGTGAACAGGAAGTTGAGAGTGTCTTGGTTTGGGCTGCCATCTCATACAGTGGCAGGGCAGATCTAATTCATGTCCAGGGCAATTTGACAGCTCGACGTTACCGTGATGAAATCATCAGGACTCATGTCCTTCCTTTCATAACCCGCCAGAATGTCATTTTTCAGCATGATAACGCTCGGCCGCACACAGCAAGAATAACCAGAGATTCCCTTGCCCAGATCAACGTTCAGATTCTTGATTGGCTCTCACGATCACCGGATCTTAGCCCAAGTGAACATTTGTGGGACGAATTGGATCGTCGTGTGCGACAGCATGACCGTCAATCACAGACGTTACCTTCCCTGTTTGTGGCCTTGAGGGAAGAGTGCCAACTTATTCCCAGGGACTTCATCCGGAATCTGGTCCAGTGTATGGGACGCCGATGCCAAGCAACCATTGATGCTAATGGTGGTCACACAATATACTGACTGCTCTGCGACCTGGACCTTGGAACACTAGTCATTTGTGACGTAGTTTCTTGCAGCATTGGGTCGTTAATGTTCATTCAGGTTTTCTTCATGACAGAACGGGCCTGTATTAATGAACCTTAAGTGTATATACTGATAACAAATTTCAGCTTTGCGTTTCTTTTTTAGTAGTATACATCATAGCGGCATCCTACATCATGGTGACATCCTATGTAATGGTGACCTGCTACATCATGGTGACATCCTATGTAATGTTGACCTCCTATGTAATGGTGACCTCCTACATCATGGTGACCTCCTCAATCAAAGTTGCCTATCTTTACATAGCCTGGACACTGCGTCATTATACACATCTTATACATTCACCTTTTCTTCAGATCGACCCAGAAAGGTGGACAAGATCGACTGCCGTGCATTTGACTGGAGGAACATGATCTGCACGTGGGACCTGGGAGTGGACTATATAAATCCGGACATGGTGACGTCGGAGCTGATTTGGTCAATCACGTAATGAGTTTGACATTCACTTTGACAATCGTGGGAATCGTATAGAATAGTGCATCGACAACCCAATGGCAGATCCAAATGAGATGTTCAGGGGACACACACACACACACACACACACGCACACAAACAAGCACGCACGCACGCACACACCCTTGAAGGTTCCTGGATACGCCTATAATTGTACATTACATGGTGATTGTTGCTCTTTTCATTATTCTTCAGTTGGGTACATTTCTCTGACGCCCATCAACCTTCCGGGCATCCATCACTCGTGCATGCTCATTTTGTGTCCTGGCCTTCAGCTCGGGGGTTACCTGGAATCGCTAGGCTTAATTTGTGCCCTGCCTCCCCTTACTGATTCGAGGACAGAACAGACATCAGCCACACGTCTCCCTGCATGGCCCCATGAACCCCCACCCCTCGAACCCTCATCCCTCGAACCCCGCATCTCATTCACTTTAGTGTGGGTTTCAGTCATTTTCAAAAGGATGATTCGGACCTCCTTAACAACGACCCCTCCCCCCCCCCCCCCACACACACACTCCCATCCCGTGCAATCTGCCACTCGCTCCTAACCGTTGGAGTCAGTGCATTACATGGTTGCATTTGTGTAGAGACAATGCAGCACTTAATTATCTTTCACTTTAACTGGAAGTGATCGATATCAGTCGGAATCAAGTCAGTAGCTGCTAACCACAAAGATTCTACTTGGCATACATGTTTCGCTGTTTGCAGGGGTCGCCCCGCCAACATATGCCCTCATCCAAGGGAGACAACCTGCATCTGGAAAGAAACAGAGAAGTACACAAATGATTTTTTCCATCCGTATCAACATTACAGGATGAGGGTTAATGTGTCTGTCCACAGGAAGAGGGACAAGGAACCACCCTTGGATATTGCGGCGTCGGAGGAGTTTGTCATAAACCCTCGAAATCTGGGTACGGTTGTTTATATGCATGAGTTCTTGGCTTTCGACACAACTCGCCTCTCTCTGTAACCTAAAGGAAGACTCGTCCCCCACTCGATGCTTGTTATGTGCGAAAATACGACAAACCAATCAAAATGCGCATAATGGATGCGGTGCTTTGATGAAAATAATCCCGACTACTTAAATCGTTTATGGCATTGTCTAAGGAGAAAAACACATGTGTTGAAGACATATTCTGACTTAATTATTACCACATGTTCACCTTACATTTCAAATCATATTTGTTAAAAGAGTTTAATAATTACAAACGAGATTTTTTTAATATGCAGATATTGTTTTAAAAGAAAGAGCTAAATTAAATCCCAAAGCAGAAACTCCAAAATGACTGCAAAATATTTCTCAAACTAAACATTCGTGTTGCCTTGCTGTCATACCCCAAGTGAAATTTTAACTGAATTCGCTGAAAAACATATAAATGACCAAATATAAGTGAGACTAAAATATTCTCAGAGATGTGAAATATATGCCCAATGTTAAGGATTACAATTAAGTGGTTATGCAAATATGATAATATTGATTTGGAACGCCTAGCGATTTATAATTACATTTCCTAAAACTGTTGGAAACGCACGTACAATCACCACACCACTCCCGCAAGGTCGTCAGAAAAACATTCAGTATGTCTTTGGGTTGACAGTTTCGGCATTCACGATAGGGGACGCTGTAACGCCTAACAGACTCGTACAATTGTAAGTCGACTATCCAACTAAGAGGCTGAGTTTTGAACTCAGGCCAAATGGGTTACATGTCAGACATCTGCTTGTGTCGATGCGTTTCCGACATTATGAAGCAAACATCCCAACACGCGTCCACAGAGACATAAGGCCAGACTCTGCCATCAAGGTATATACTGTCACCGAAGGAGTCATAATAACAACTCAATATAAAAGGAAAGGAGTGTAACGGAATCAACACACCAAGTTATGTCCATTTAGTTCTAAGACAGAATATACCTTGGTTGCAGTTTTTAGCTGTACAAACCCCAGTGCAGTCGTACTCCACCTAGTACTCGTTGTTCACACATACTAGCAACGTGTGTATACAGATGACATCCGAGTCTGACATGAATACAACCCTTAGTGACTGGATCTTAGATAATCTGTGTATAAAAATGCGTAATTTGGTTCTGTAACGCTGTTTCCAGTGGAGCCAGCCCCTGTGCAGTCGTTGACTGTAGGGAAGAGGACCAGCACATGTTTGTCTCTGATGTGGAACCACGAACAGCATTCAAGGGGAATGATGTACACTGTGCATGTTCATCAAAGACAGGTAACCTTGCCAACCCACCTGTACTGTACTGTACCTGTACTATGCCACGCAATATTTGATTGGGATAGTCATTAATTAGCTCCAGTGGTTGTACATACTTCAGATAGGGATATGATATATACAGTAGTTGCACGCTCATCAGAAACAGGGATCTGTCTTATAGTAATACTCACTGTAATATAATGCTCAACAAATGATAGGGATAGTCTGTCTACAGTAGATGCACGTTCATCAGAAACTGGAATCCGTCTTCCAGGTAATGCTGAGACCCACCTGTACTATACTACTCAACATTTGATAGGGATATGATATATACTGTACGCGTTCACCTGTCTTAAAAGTATACCTGCTGACTCACCTAAATGTAATGCTCAACATTTCAAAAGGACGTTCATTGGTTATTTCGAAGAATGCTGTTTTTGTTTGTATGGTCGGAATCAGCTTTGATGTTTCAGTTCAACACCAGTGAAAGGGAGATAACTGTGTGTGACTTACACCCTGCCATGAACTACGCACTGCATGTGGCATGCATCCCTTTACGATATGGATCTGGTGAAACTACAGGGTTTTACAGCGACAACACCTCCACCGTGGCAAAAACACTGGAAGACGGTCGGTGACTTAGATCATTTTTGTTATTTAACAATTTCCATGCATCACACGAACATCAATCGTTAAACTAAGTCACTCACTCACCAAAACCCACCCACTTACTCACTCACTCACTCAGTGTCTGAACCACCCACAGTACCCAGCGGTGTTCCTGTGGTGAAGACAGGCTGCTTCGTCTACAGCGACTGTGAGACGCCACAGTGCATTGCGACGATCTACTGGAGGGTAAGCAATTTCACCATGATACATTTGTGGTAGGAAAATAGGTTTCGAGCGCCCTAACGGGAGAGGGTTGGGGTGTTCTTGAATGAAGGCCTGCGTTAAGGATAAAGTTGTTTTGTTTGGTTTTTTTTGTTGTTGTTGTTGTTGTTTTGTTGTTTTTTGTGTGTGTTTTTTTGTTTTTGTTTTTTGTTGTTGTTTTTTTTGTTTTTGGTGTTTTTTTTGGGGGGGTGTTTTTTGGGGTTTTTTTGGTTTTTTTGTTGTTTTTTAAACTGTATTACAGTTGTTCATGCGATAATTGAGGCGTTTATGTTCATCATAACTGTTCATGAGCGACCGGATACACATAACAGGAGGATATTTATAATGCTGTCTTTTTGAAAGTGGCTTAACTAAATCGGTGTTAACATCTCGTGTGCTCCAGGTTACGAACGGTCTTCACCAACGTATGTTGTTGTAATAGACGACTACTGGAACTCATGTTATTGCATCCCGCTGGTGCAGATCGATGCTCATGATGTTAGTCACTTGGTTGTCAGCTCCAGACTCGAATATGTACAAACCGTTGTCATATGGCATGCAGGACGCAGCCATAACGACTACCAACAGAAAAACTTTGGATTAACGCCTACACATGACAAAGTATATCATTTGCCCAGATCGATGCTCAGGCTGTTGATCACTGGATTGTGTAGTCAAAGATAATTATCAATTATTTACCAACCACCGCCGTATAGCTGGACAAATGCTGATTGCGGCGTAAACCAACGACCATAAACAATATACCGCCCAAGCGAAACATATCTGCAAGAACTGGTTTCCGACTGCCTATATATCTATTTGATTTCGGTATAACTTTATATATAACTTTGTTATAACATTCATCAGCTCCAGTCAGTATCCCTTGCTAGTCCATAGGGGAGATAACTCGGACCTTTGATTGTTATGATGTTCTGTAAACGTTTAGTTCTGTCATGTCGAGCAATGTTCAATACACTGCTTTCACATTCCTCATCTAACCAGTTTCTGTTATGTAAAATAGCCAATACCGTTGGAAGAGTCCAATGGGGAGATAACTCAATACACAATAAAGCAAGAAGACACACAGCATGGAACTAGCAAGGTGATAAAGGTGCCGGGGTCGGCAACGTCATACGACCTCAAGGTCATGGGGGACCGGGAGTATAGCATCACCTTGACAGGTGAAACGCGAGTGGGCGTGTCAGCAGAGTCCAAACCTGTTGTGATTCCTGCTTGTAGCAGTGAGTATTTGCCATGTATACGAAACAACTCCTATTGCTTTAATACACATGGAAATAAGTATCGCAACACTTGTAATGTTTCATCATGTATACGATATATATTTATATCGTAGTTATGATTTTGGTAAAATTATTATTTGTACCCTTCAGGTGCGTGTCCGAAATATCGAGACGTCCGTATCGAGTTAAAAGAGCTTGAATAATGATAGATTATGGTGGATTTTGCCAGGACTTAGAGATGTTATAACCGAGATATCGAGTTATCAGAGTTCGGTGCTGTACTGTATTGATTTTATATATGCACGTGCAAAGGCAAAGTGTCGCGTAAATGGGTTGCGCAGCATGGAGAAAATTACCAGTTTTCTTAAATGTGAGCTAAGACTGGTCATTTGCGCTTAGCCTGTGGCACGTGCGACAATCAATGGCGAGCATCGCATCCAATACGTGTACCCGCCATGAAGCAAATACGGGTACCATGTTCTGTAAACTGTTCTTACACTTAGGTAACTTGAACAATCAATTGATTTTGTTATTGATAAACACATTTGGGGTCTCTTCAAGTGACAGCTGACCAAAGATGGCAAGCTGTTGGTATGTGGAATGTTGCCTTGTCTTTGGATGCTTTTGGAAGAGCTCAGTTACTGATAGGTGTATGCCAAAATCTTGAAGCAGACCGCACCTTCTAACGTTAAAGGCGATTGCAGTTGTCCGCTATTAATTAATACTTCCCTCTGTAAATACACTACTATTCTTCGTTCCTTTTTACATTTGTTTTTCAACTGTTCCTCCACTGTTCCTCAAATTATCGGGATAGTCAGTTAAGTCGATGTTATTGGATATAACGTCCCGTTTTATGCTTAATACTAACATTCTGACAGTACAGTACTACCTTACTGATAGTACAGTACTAACATACTGATAGCACAGTACTAACATTCTGACAGTACAGTACTAACATTCTGACAGTACAGTACTAACATACTGATAGTACAGTACTAACATTCTGACAGTACAGTACTACCTTACTGATAGTACAATACTAACATACAGTACAGTACTACCTTACTAATAGTACAATACTAGCATACTGATAGTACAGTACTAGCATACTGATAGTGCATTTCTAGCATTCTGATAGTACAGTACTACCTTACTGATAGTACAGTACTAACATACTGATAGTACAGTACTAGCATACTGATAGTACAATACTAGCATACTGATGGTAGTGTACTAACATACTGATAGTACAAAAATACGTCATGTTGTGATACTTTTGTTCATGTGTGTATGCTGCGCCTATCCTCGTCTAGAGACAACATATATGAAGGCTGAATGTTTTCTGTATATTATCGAGTAAGTGCTAATAAATACAAGTGCGTGCACATGTGTGTGTACATCTGCACATGCGTGCACATGTGTGTGTACATCTGCACATTAACTTGAATTTCTTGTCGGTTTTCATTTCGGGTGTCCACCCACCATGAAATTGCTGGCATACTGCTAAAAGCGGCGTAAAACCATACTCACTCACTCACTCACTCACTCACTCACTCACTCACTATTGTCGGTTTTGTGTTAACTTTACGAGAATCATCGCTTATACTGTCCTGTTTTATTATTAGCACTTCAATATGTTTCTGTATACGACATGAAGAGATCCTGTATTGGAGATACTTTTAAAGGGAGCAGTAATTTAGAACATAACACGTGTTACCACAGAAACAGAAAACGCCAGGAGTAAAGTGTTACTTTACATAGTCACGGGGCCCATTCTTTAGTCGTGGAAGAATACATTCCTGGTACTCAAACTTGTTAACGTTCATGAGGATTGGATGGACACAATTAATGGCAGACTGTGCGTCACCGTGCACTTTATGAATCCTTACAACTGATGTCAACTCTGGTTTGTCTGAAAGACTTTTTGGCGTAACTGATGCTATTGCACAACTTTCTAAATCAAAGCATTTGCCTGAATTCTCTGCCAAACTCCATGTGTGTATGTGTTTTCATTGTTAAATAATGACCAACTGTTGTGTCAAAAAATTACCAAAAAGCATAAAATGTGCTTCCTATGGCAACAAAAAACATTCACTTGCTTTAATGACTTCAACGTTTCATCTCTATGACATCAGAATAACTGAATCCGTATATTTGTTATTGTTTGGTGAGGTAGTTCTGAAGTTTTCAGATGTAAAAGTTGCATCCAAGGAGAATCCAAGGACAGGCCTGAGTACACGAGATTTCACAGAACAGCACATGTTTTTATTGCAGATATGTCCCCACCCTTAGACATCGTCGTGGAGGCGGACAGCTCCACTCTGTACATTATTTGGCGGGTACCGCAAGGGTCACGTGACACCCACCACGGGAGAGTAACAAGCTACACCTTGTTCTACTGCAATGGGTCGAAGATCACCTCCAAATGTGGGGTAGGAGCATTATTATTATCATTATTCTTTTTTTTATTTTAGGGGTTTTTGGGGTGGGGGTCTTTCCTTAGTTCCTATGAACAGTTACCAGAATTCGTAAACCAAATAACGTGATACTCCCTTGCGATAGTTACAATCTATTGAAACAATGAATGGACGTTTGTACAATTTAAACCATGTCTTAAATATTCTGTGAAATTATTTTGTTGCTGAGTGTCTCGTTACTAGTATTTCCAGTAATCGGTGATTCTTAAGTGGTCATCACAACTGTCCCTGCCTTGCACGGATCTTCTCATTGTGATTACATCCTTTCTGACCCAAGCAAGTGATGTCACTATATCCTTCCACTATTGTGATCGCAGTGTGGTTTTGTAGTTGATCTCATCCCAGAAAATTAGCTCTTCTCAACGCCCATGTTAAAACGGAAGCAACAGTTGGTGACAATGAAAAACTGAAAATCTGTACATCAAGCATACGTTGGTTAGGGCAGAGACTTCAATCCAATATGTCTCCGAAAGTGGAAACAACTTGCTCCTCTTCTTGGTGCCACTTTCGGAATCAACGAATGTTCTGGAGTTGTCTATTAGACCATATGTGTAACTCCAAGTTAAGGTCGGACGGTGACATGTACGGAGTTAGTACAACTACACGATCCGCACATGATATATCAGGCGACCCGTAGAGGTCCGGGGTCAGAATAGGCCATCACCAACCCTTGCGTGCCGTGAAAGGCAACTATGCTTGTCGTTAGAGGCGACGAACGGGTTCGGATTGTCAGGTTCGCTGACTTGGTTGACACGTGTCCAAGAGCAGATCGATGCTCATGTTGTTGATCGCTGGGTTGTCTGGTCCAGACTCGATTATTTACAGACCGCCGCCATATAGCTAGGATATTGTTGAGTGCGGTGTAGAACTAGACTCACTCCCTGATATATCAGGCAACTTGCCAAATGTCTCCATGCATATTGCACACACAATCATGTTTCAGTGTTGTTGCTATGGGTGGCGATGGTCATAGATCTGCATATTGAATATCGACTGTTGTAAACGTTCAGGATGTCCCTGGCGTCAGTACAAGACCATTCCATTTTACAGTGAACAATCAAACAAGCCCTAAACTCGATAGTCATCTTTTGTTTCAGGATAACATCCACTGGCTTCCATTTGATTCTGATATCACACAGTATGAATGGAAAGTGCCGGATGGTAACCTTGACAACAAGATGGTCGGGGTATCGGTGGAAAAGGAGACAGCCAATGGAAACGTCAGCAGTGGCATCAGATGGAATACGTGTGTGTGGCGCAGGAATTACAGTAAGAACATGCGATAAAGTAACGGTGTCTCATCTACTTGCTGAACTGACACGCCAGGCTCGGTGAATGTGTCACGACCGCAGTCGCAAGAGGCATTTGTTGGTCGGGCCCTGGAACGTAGTTCGTTGTGGGTCAACGTGACCGTTACTTGGAAGTTAACAAAACCACATTTGTGTAATGTCTTCACGTAATTAACGAGTTTCTGTTCCGAGTAGAAGTCTCCAGACGTAACACATTAACAAGACTCAAGTTAGTGCTTTGGTATTTGCATTGGTCCAATCCAGTAGTATCAAGTGCAACTAGTTGTTAGTCGAACTTCAGTTTTAGACGACCCGTGAAGGTCCCGGGGTAGAATAGGCCTTCAGCAACCCATGCTTGCTATAAAAGGCGATTATGCTTGTCGTAAGAGGCGATTAACGGGATCGGGTGGTCAGGCTCGCTGACTTGGTTGACACATGTCATCGGTTCCAATTGCGCAGATCGATGCTCATGTTGTTGATCACTGGATTGTCTGGTCCAGACTCGATTATTTACAGGCCGCCGCCACATAGCTGGAACATTGCTGAGTGCGGCGTAAAACTAAACTCGCTCACTCAGTTTTTGAGTGGGTAAACTTCTTAAAACGGCATCTAAATAATTCAATAGCCAATTTATTTCATTACATATTGCAAGAAAACCAGTGCAACTGTAGATTAGCTTATGCCACAAGGTGTTTATCTAAGGTTGCACCTGGTGTAAGCAGATTACCATCTTTGGAACTGAGCCCAATTAATGAGCAGTATATTGGCCGTTTCCACAGAGCCGCCGTCACCGCGAGGAGTGACCTTTTCCAGGTACCAGCCAGATAACTCCCTGAGTTTGGAGTGGCAGAGGTTGGGATGTGACGAGACTCCCGTCTATGTCCGCTACTACGTGGTGTCCCACTGCACCGTGAACAACTACGGTGGATGTGCTGGTACGAGACCATCTCGAGGAATTATATTTAATTCAATGTCACCTTGTAATTTTGTATGTCCGTGTTGATAAATGTAGATGCTAGTCACTGTACAGTGTGAGTCAATGATAATTACTTGTTAACATGATCACTGGTGTTGTAGGTCCACCTGTGATCGCCAACGTGTCTAACACTGAGGAGAGTCACGTGATCACGGGTCTGTCAGCAGGAGTGAAGTACAGGGTGACTCTCCGGGCGGTATCCAGGGCAGGGGAAGGGCCAGAGAGTGACCCCATCATCAAACTTGTTGAAAACAGTGGTAAGGAATATCTCAATAAAACACTCACACAGTTCACTGTTTGTTACGAGGGTGCAGTGACATAGACAGGGACAGTCAGGTGTGCGAGAAAGGATGGAGCGGCACAGCACAGGTTAATGAATTAACTTTGTCGGCACTTGTGCACGTGCTGTCCCAACTCCAAACCTGCTTTTATCATCCCGAGTGGATCCCGAAAAGGGATGCCTGCTCTAAGTTAGGTGATTGTTTGTTTGTTGTGTTTGTTTGTTTACCTTTTTAAGGTAATTCGTAATAATGGAGCTTCAAGCATGACTGAATTTGTCATTTAAAGAGAATCACTTGCAAAGGAAACTTGAATACGTAGCAAAGAATTCTTTGGGAAACAGTTGCATATCTTAACAATTTTTTCACAGATTTAAGACCAGAACAAATTGTGGGCATATCTGTGGGTGGCGTATTCGGCTGCGTTGTACTGGTTTCTTTTGTCGTCTGCTGCGCTAGGTAAGTGACATGACCAAGGATCATGACCCCAGTACCATCTTCCCAAGACAAGTGAGATTACTAACTAGGTGGGGGGAGCAGGGGGATCCTTGTAGACGGACTTACCTCATCGGGTACCTCGCTTGTCCCAGGAATAGCGTTCTGGAACATTTACAGACAAGCCATAGTGGTAGGTCATTTTCTGTCAAAGGAATGTTTAATGGCGATTTTTTGTGATGATACAACAGAAGTATTGTCACAGACAGACAAAATATGTTCATGATAACAGTGTATTCCCAGCAGACATCTGCTTATATCCTCAGACCAAAGAATAGTCTGTTATACTATTAGACAGCAGTTTTTCGTTGCTCTCATGACATTCATGACAGTGACGTAAACACAATTGTCCTTGTTGCTAACAGTCATCATTCACATGTTCTTCTATTAGGAAACTGCGGAAGACCTACAGAGGCATGCCTTTGGATATTAAGCTGCCAACATTAACGGGGGTAAGTTTGTAAAATGAAACTGGAAGAATAACTTGTTTAAAATCCAGAGATACCGCAAAGATTATTTGCTAAGATGACTGTAACTAAGAGTACAAACAAGGTGTCCTCCAGCGAATACCTGGTGTCATCACTGTTTAAAAGTGAGACATGCCAGTAGTACAGTCAGAATCCAATATATATTGCAGCCAGTCCCTTGCACGATAGCATCCGAGCGGAATATGGTTTCGAATTCACAGTCAAAAAACAAGATAATTATCTTCTGTTAATGACCGTGACATTACATTTGTTGACTGCAATGATGTCGTTTGATGCATAAGATAAGCCATTTCTTTGCAGATCAAGAATGACGAAACTTTCATCAGGGAAACTGTTACCTTGGAAACTAAGGATATTCTGAAAAAGGGAATTCAACCAAAATATCCATCTATTGAAAAAGGTATAGTTAATAAAGAAAACATAGTGGATCGTGAAGGTGAAGTGACCCCTCCAACTACCCTGGGAACTGGTCATAACACATCTGAGAAATCTAGGAGTAATCTAGAAACTGATTCGGAGATTGTGAAGTCTCCATGTGGGCTTGGGGACACGCCAGGTTCAGACAGAGAGAGAGAAAAGGCCAAGACATCAATAAAGAATAAAGCTGACCCATCATCCATCCAAGTGGACAGCTATCTGAAACTTTCTCTCTCTGGCAACTCCACCAGACCTGAACCTGGCAGTGATTACGTCACTAGGCACGAATTGTCACTCATGGTGGGAAAGCCATCATGTGATGCTTCATGTGACAAGACGTCACATTCTTCAGGGCAGGACGCCGCATCAAGCCCGCCGCCTCCATATGAACCGCCTCGGTCTCCTGGTGACCAGAAGCTGGAGACTCCGCCGCCAACGTACAGCTCCTATGTCTCATCCCAGACAGACTTCCCATCAGCCCCCTTAGGGAGGCAGATTTTTCCTTGTCTTGTGGGTGGTAACAGCTCTCATCCCCTATCTGTGTTACCGGGGCAACAGCCACCCTCTTCCTTTCCCTGCGGTGATGCCTCCTACGACGAATCTCAGTCTCATGAAGAGTCTACAAGTTTCCAAGACCATGTAACCCCCAAACCTCAAAGTCATTCAACCGACAGCCCATACATTCCTTTTGATAAAATTCAACCTCAAACTCCTCAACCACCTGAAGAGCAGAAGACAGTTCCGCCTCCAGCTGATGGCTATGTGTCTGTGTCAGAAGCCTCCAAGATGATAAACGTGGATTAGAAAAAACGAAAGGTCTTTGCCCAGCAGTAGAATCAGAGAACTATTGTGAAATAGGTATGAACTAGTTCAGGTATAACCAATCTGGGGCAACTCGCCAACAGTGACTATATTTCCCAGGCTGACATCCTGGGTCAGACATCTCCATCCAGTAATTCCTGTACAGTACCTGACCAGGCAACTGCAGTCTAAGTAAACTTATCCTCAGTACTTTCCGTTACACTCCACCACTGAGTTTAACAAAACCTTATGGGAGGTCGCGTCAGGTAACCTTTGAGATTGACCAATCAGAACACAGCTTACCAAATCGCGAAAGTGCACATTCGCACATACCTTTTGAACTTTTTATCTCGAAAAGGTTCGTACCCGAACGATTCCGAATGCTATTTAGCGTACGATCGCTTCCGGGTGATGCACACGGCGTACGTACAGCCATGACAACGGTGAGTAAACAGTCGCTGAAAATCATGCTGTGGAGTGTCGTTCAGTGTGTGGGAAGATAGGGACGGGAAGGGACTAAAATGACAAGTCTTTCAGGGGACAGCCAAAAGAAAATCTTGAAACAACTGCCTGATACACTTCACGGTCGACTGACACCAGACACAGAGACGGATTTCATCAACGTTTGGACAAGGTTTAGGGACATCTACAAGTTAGTAGTTAGCGGGAAAAGCAACGACGCACAGCAGTTATACGACATGGCTAAGGAGTGGATACAGCTGATACTTAGAGTAGGACAGTAAAGGAAGGGGTGTTTATCTAAGAACATCACGCCCTACATGCACTGTTTAGTGTACCATGTCCCTGTGTTCATGTCGAGGCACGGGAACATTGGTAGGTTCAGTGGACAGGCTCTAGAAAAAATGAATGATGACATCAAAAGGATTCATCAACAGAAAACCCAAAAGTGAGATGGTCCCATTGAGGCTACGACTGTCCGAAAACGCGTTGAAAGTCAGTCACACTTGGCGCGACCAAAACGACAGTACACTAAACGTAAGCTCGAGTACTGGGAATCTGTGGTACATGAGGCCAGAGGTGCGAAAAGGGCTGCTATACAGTATGACATCAGAAATGTCGTCCTCAGTACTCAACCATCTTTAGATGACCTGAGCGTGGCTGATTTGAGAGACAAACTTGCCTCACTTGGAGTACACACTAAAGTGTCCTCTCGGGAAAAACTGATTGACATGATCAGTTCAGTTGATATGAATTAAATGCTTTCCCAAACTGTACATTAAGTTCAAAGTTCATTGATATGTTCCGCTTTTTCTTGAAATGTATTGTGTATTATGCAGTGTCATATGATTCTGATTTGTGTCTGCTTATGTTGTGAATACATCTATTGGAAACAATGTTTATTATTTAAAAACTGTGACTCGCAATGAAATAACATACGGTGTTATTATAGAGAACCGGATGCACTCACTGTCCGGCTTAATTGCCTTCCCTGCTGGGTTACCTAGCCAGGATCACCACATCTGTATGTGCACTTGTGCCCGAGTAAAGGCATATAACTCCACACAAGACATAAGTCTTATACCTATGGTTAATAAACATTCAAAAATAACTATGAAGGTGTTTTTATCACTACTGAAAATTTCCATATGCATTGAAAATATGTGGATTGTTATAATATTGCTGGGACAGTTTTCCTGTCAACATTAATAAACGAATGGTTGATCTCTAAAGTTCGGTGTTTTCAATGAAAATGGTGAATTAGGTTTGTATCTAGAGGTAGCGTGGGACTCATTTTCAAAGTAGTTCTAACTATCTTCCTAATGCTATTAACAGTTCCAACTTACATAATCATACAGACATAATGTCCAATAATATGAATCTAGGGGGACATATTCTGAATACTTCAAACTAACTGACGTAGACCAGTTTTAAACTACAGGTCCTCTTTATCTATCACCATTTTACGGTTGGGTGATTTCAGTCCTGGTGTGATCCCCTTGGCACAGATTCTTGGGTATGAGTGTTCTGACAATATTCAAGGATGTTATCTTGCGGAAATATTAGCTAATGGTAACCATGTCAACAGAAACCCCAAAGCGTATATACTGCAGGTCAAAAAACTGTGTTATATGCTGATTTTTGTCTGTGGAGAGATCTGTATCGGTGACCTGAATGTTTTAAAAGTCCCTCCGACCCCTAAATAGTAGCCGTTGTCTGATTGGTTAAATCTATTTAACCGTCTCGTGTTTGATTGGACGGCCATTGGTTGCTCAGGGGTTACCTGACGCGACCTTCTACTAGGTTTTGTTAGACTCAGTGGTGGAGCGTATACGAAATACACTGAGACTAAGTTTACTTAGACTGCAGGCAACTGCTACCTTGTAGGTGCTGTCTACATTCAAGTAGATGTGAGGAAACAGTGTGGACCAATCAGGTATAACCAACAGTGCTTTAACTATTGGGAAACATATTTCACGTAAATAATTATTAAACATGGGGTAGGGAATCTGAGAGCACAACCAAGTGAGGAAATGGGAGTGTACCTTTGATGGTGGCGATATTTTATTTTGCCATAAAAAAAGTTTTCGATCCGAAGCGATTGACGTACGTAGCACATATACGAAGACTGGTCATGTTCTCTGTGCTGCGCAACCCATTTGCGCTACATTTTGCCTGTGGATGGCTTCAAAACGTTTTGTATCCGTGCTTCAAACAATTCAAAATGAACACTGAAGTGTTGTTCACTGCTCTAGGAGCCCATGGGTTGATGTACCCTCGATGTTTGTTTATCTTCACTATCAGGTGTGATTTACTGGCTTCACGACACTGCCGCTTAGAGCGAGTCATATCCATTCTGAAGGCGAGTTCAGAAGCTGCCAAGACAAGATGGGTGCCTTGGTCACCTTCATACAACGTGGTTCGACCTATAATATATTGTTTAGTTATTTTTGTGAGTTCTCCAGTAATTCTTGTGTTAATGATTTTACTATATTGATCTTACTATATATTTATTGGTACATCTACACCGGATACCTACTAGCCACATTGTTTAGTGTCACGTCACCCTAACCCAAAACCTTATCCTAACCGCAAACCTTACCCTAACCCTAACCCTAACCCTAACCCTAACCCTAACCATAAACCTAAACCTAAACCTAAACCTAACCAAAAGTAAACTGGCGTGTTGGTCACCGCCGTCCTTTCAGGGGTAACGAAAAGCAAGAAACCCCACCGTGACAAATACGTGACGTGCAGTAGAGGAATGTTGTTGGATGTAGAACAAGACTACAGAATACAATGTATTTCTAGAGTAGTGGAATGCAGGGTTTGACTGGGAGATTAAAGAAATGTCTTACCTCCTTTAAGGTTTTCACTTCAGTTGGATTGCGGTGCCATTGTATTCGCAGAATCATGTGCACGGTATTCTCGTCATCATACACATAGTATTTACGTCACCAGGCACATAGTATTTACGTGTTAATGCACATAGTATTCTCGTCACTATGCACTCCTGTATCCTCATCACCATGCACCAAGTATTCTCGTCACCATGTACATAGTATTCTTGTCTCCATGCACCCAGTACTCTCGTCACCATGTGTCTAGTATTCACGTCACAATCAGTGTTGCAAACTCTGCAACGGTCCGGGACGGTCTGTTTTAAAAAGTTGTATGCCCCATGGCCTTGGACGAATCTGACCTTCTGAGTATAATCACTAATCAAGGTTTCAACTGAAACAGATTTGAATACATTAAGCAGTTTCCCTGTACTTATTTACCTTTTTAATATTTTTCTTAATCCAGAAAATTCTGAACTGGCAACTTTTCAACTAGTCTTGTAACTTTTGAGAGTTACCAGGCCAATTGTCTGGCTGAAAATTTGGGAAGTTTACAACACTGTCACAACGCACACGGTATTCGCGTCATCATGCACACAGTATTCGCGTCGCCACGTACAGAACTAGAGTATTCACGTCACCATGGAGCCAGTATTCAAGTCACCATGCATATAGTATTCAGTAGTCATGTCATGCACACAGTATTCACGTCATGCACACAGTATTCACGTCATGCACACAGTATCCACTTCATGCACGCAGTATTCACGTCACCATGCACTCAGTGTCAGGTGTTCTCGTAGATGTGTACCGTAATATTATCTACATATGAAAGGTATGCGGATCTCGAAACAAAATACTTACGTAGTATCAGTTACAAAGGACTATTTGTTCTCAATAGAAATAAAATATCCAAACCATAATTTCTGTCGCAGTTTTCATGAAGCTTTTGTTTTCCTTATAATGAAGATGTACGTGTGTCCTTCCTGTCACGTGTTACGGCTATGTCGTCACAATCAGTTGTACCAAGTCTGTTGTGATTTGTGATTTCGTGGAATTAATCAAAAGTTCGTAGAGCTCACTAATTAGAAGAGAGATACTCAACTGATATCTTGGAGAATTTTAAATTTTTAAATTTTTACAGAGAGTACAATCCATATCCTCAGAAGGCACCAACAGAGTACAATCCTCGAGTGCACTCCTGACCTGGCACCCACTGATTAATAACCTGTTTCGAAATGTGAAGTTTTTCTTGCGTGAAAGCGATTTGCCAGTGATGAACTCAAGGCTACGATGGGAGGGGTACTAGTCAGTAGGGTACCTCTCTTCCAGTTATCACAATATTAATACTGTTTGTTGCGAGGTATAGAAACTTTCACAGGTATCACGTTAATGATCAGTGTTTGCAATACTGCCACGAACTTTCATACCTACCCTCGTGTGTCTATGTAGGCGTACGTCCTAGTGTCATTAAGTCACATTTGTGATTCGACTTTTCACTATACACATATATACTCTAACTCTGATACATACATTCGAATGTGAAGTGTCATTTTTAATCATAAAGCACAATTTTGGCGTGATGATATCTTAATGATTTTTTAAGCTAACTTGGACTTTGTATATATTCAATAAAGTTTTAAATGGGAACTATGCTTTTTCATTTTCTAGTTTAATGAGTGAGTGAGTTTAGTTTTATGCCGCGGTCAGCAATATTCCAGCAATATAGCGACTGTCTATAAATAATCGAGTCTGGACCAGGCAATGCAGTGATCAACAACATGAGCATCGACCTCCGCAACTGAGAAGCGATCAACCAAGTCAGCGAGCCCGACCACCCGATTCCCTTGGTCTCCTCTTTCAATTCATTTCACGGGTCGGTCTAGTTTAAAAGCTGCATTGGAGATGGTATTCTTCTGTAAAATATGTTCATTTCCGAGACTAGATGTTAGTCCAACATTTCACCAGAATAAGTACATAACAAACAGGTATGACTTCTACCGAAACGTCGTGGTATTCACGATAAAGAAGTTGACATCCATATATCTTGCTGTTCTTATGCATTCCGCTTCTAAATGCTCTTAAACGATTTGATCCATCAAGTTGTATGCTTCGTTTATGGATATTTAGTTACGTACCAGACTAATTATTGATTGATTGTCGTTTAACTGCAATGGCCAGAAAATCCAGTGATCAACAGCATGAGCATAAATCTGGGATTCGATGACATGTGGCAGCCAAGTCAACGAGCCCGACCACCCCATCCGACTTTTAACTATAGCTTGTGATCATCACTTTACTATCTTACGATCTGGCAAAAGAAATGGGACTTACAGATTGTACGCATGCGGGAAATCGAACTCGGATCTCCGACGCGACGAGCGAACACTTTAACCACTGGACTACACCCGCCGCTCCGCCAAAGCCTAGAAAGCTTCTAGGTAATTAGTAGGTGACAGACACGCATAGATATAGTAGGTTATAGGTGACTCGTATAATTAAATGAAACTAATAACTAATTTCGTATTACATATATGCATCATTATCCTGCTGGTGCCTCGCAGGTTGTTGGGACCTGAGAATTCAAATCGCGCGCAGGCTACAGGCATGTAGGCCTCAGGGGTCACAACGTCGACTCTACAGACAGTCAAGGGGAAGTGAGCACCCCTCACAAACACTCGCCCACCCCTCACTCACAGCCCTGGATGCCCCACAACGTGTTTTATTACGGTGTGGCCCGCCAGTGACGGGTATCACTCCTACGTAACGCATATACTAGTATTTCACCTCGCTCTCACGGCAAACATGACCCACTTTCAGCAAGTTCCGGGAATCACACTCACACCGAGTGGAAAAGTCGCAGTTCAGCAGTGAGGTCAGTCTACACGTACAGAGTAAGACAGTTGGATACAATCGAAACAGTTTTCATTGACGGGAAAACAGAGGTAGGTTAAACACAATTACAACATACTGTGTCGCGTAGGAGCGCGGTGTGTAGATTTACCGTTTCTCTAAAGCTGTAAGTTAACAGGTGCAGTTATATCGGTTCACGGTGAGATCCGTCTGGCGGGACCAACTCGGCAATGGGCTTGATATCGTGGTTTACGTTTCATGGACCCAACACTATGGTGGATGAACCATTGGTTGATTTATTCACAGGGGAGAGTCTTACCCACAAATACATATCTAACATTTAAATCTGCTACGCTGTATCTGCTCAGGGTGATACAGTTTTAAGTTGAACGTTGTTTGGATTGTGATTTATGATCAAGGCAGTTTATCATTCTTCGGTTTAAGAGTTCTATTTTCGTCATGTATAAAAAGCTGTAGTAAATACCCGTGTAGTACATAATCCACCCTGACAATTCGACTTTATGTTAAGACTTGGATGTTGAGCTTGACAATATGATGTCACTGTCAACGTCAGTCGGGAAACCCCTCACGCTGAGATTTCCTAGTACGAGATCAGGTCGGGGTTGGAGACGCTTGTCGCAGGGGTGATGTCATGGTCAGACCCAGCTTCTGACTGACGACGTGTCCTGCTACTTCGACTGTGGGGATGGTCGCTCATTACATTAATCACTCGCATACTTGATGCGCGAACCATTCATAGTTTATGGGGGGGGGGGGGGGTTGCAACTTCCTTCTAAAACTTGAAATTTCAATTACTTGCCCATTTCGTATGTCGTTACTTCAAGCTCAAGTTGCTCTGAAACATTCGAAAGCTTCAACATTGAGGAAAACGTCCTTAGAGTGTCGTTTTCACAAATCGTTTTTACACGTTGGATTTGTGATTCAGTATATTAAAATAATTTTAAAGCAACATGTTAAAAACTCATTATTATCTGTTGAGGAATATATTTTCAAGTGATATGATTTCACTAGAATGAAATTTAACGGGGAATATGGACGGACGCCTTACCGGGAAATCGGAGTAATGAAAATATAATTGAAATAGCGAGAAAATATTCCTAAGCTTTGCCTTTATGCCTCTGATCAGTACAGTGCTCTCTCATCAGTAGCTAAGCCACAGAGATCAGCTGCTTGTTACTATGACGAATCTATTCATGAGTAATGCTGTATGTATATTAACTACACCGGATAACGAAGGGGGTTGTGGTCGTGAACTGCCGTCATGTGACGTATTACACTGCGAAATATACAGACGGGGCATCACGCCTTCTGTTGTCGTTACAATGTGGGATGGCGCGCGTAGTGTCCTAACTGAATATTTCATGTTCAATATCGACACGCTGGTAAGCAACTCACCTCATTTGTCCGATAGGCTTGTGAAACATTATTTTGAAATTTTATGAATGCAGGTCACAAACATGGCTGCTGTTTTACGTAGCTGCGAATATTCGTAAGATCCCAGGATATAACAGTATCCGTATCTCCTCAGATGTGAGGTATTAGTGGAAGCACAGCTGTTGTGTATAATGTCGTTTGAATATCTCCCATGTCAGAATAGAATGTGTCAAGTATAAATACATTATTTTCAGTGTGCACGACGTTTAGCTGGCTGAACTATGTCTACCCATCTTGCACAAAACTGTGAGCATATGTTTTGAAATGGTACTAGGCTATTATAATTTTTATGCACTGCATATTTTGTTTATCAATCGAGTGTAACAGTACTAACACATTCGTTTAGGACAACAACGAAAGGAAGTCGCTGGTTTGATATTTGTGCATTTTTCTCGTTTGTATTTAGTGGACCGTTAACATGATTTTTGGCTAGAGGGCCTGATGATGATTGTGGGGTAGGGGTATTTTGTTCTGAGGAGGTAGGGGTCACCAATTTTGTACACATGTACTAGGGGGGTCAACAATTTTGAATTGCTTAAAAGTTAGGGGATGGGGGCAGAGGGAAGGCATTTGTTGATTTTGCACATGATAATATTGCAAGGGGTTACTTTTTTTGTATATATTTTAGTAGTGGAGCAGTCATTCACATTGTCCATGTTTCTTCACAATAATCATCGTCACCCCCACCCCATTCTCTTCCCACAGTGTCGTATGAGTCTGAACTCGCTCGCTCGCTCACTCACTCACTCACTCACTCACTCACTCACTCACTCTTCCCACAGAGGTTACTCCCATCATGTCTTCCTACACAGATACGACAGCAGTAACCTCAGTGGGCAGGAGAATGGCCCAGCCCTACCCACCCCACCCCCAGCTATCACAAATCAGAAGGTCCTCCTGTGGGGTAACATGTCAGTAAATGTGGCATAAAAGTCAGTAACAGTTGCATAAAAGCAAGTAAAAGTTAGCTTAGTAAAAATGTAGTGAACATGCTTCCACATCATAGTTCGAAACACATCGCAAAACAAAATCTGACATGCTAAGTCTCAGCGCAAGTGCAGACCATGAGACGTTTATATTAACATTGGGGACAGCTGGTTCTGCTCTCATTTCACAAGTATACAAGACTGATCAGCTGGGTTAGTTGTGTCTTGAGACCAAGCCATGTACAACATTTTCAAGATGTTACAATATACAGTAATATTCTTTTTCTTTTATTAATTTAAATGTTTGTATTGTCCAAAAGTCATTCTTACAGGATCACCTCTTTGGTAAGGGTGACTCTCATTTGTAAGGTATGAATTGTTATTGATTGACAATCTTACATTTTCTAAGAAAATGAGAAACTCATTCACACTCACATTGATACTCTCATTGTTGTGAGTTTAAAATAAACTGTTAGCTTTAACTATGTACCTGCTATTCACTTGTACTCTTACTATTAATGGCTAAATTCTTTGTGTATAAATGTTTAGGTCAGGGGTAAAACCACACACTGACAGTTTTAAGAAAGGGTATAAACAGGGGTATTCTATTGAGAAAATTCGTTTCTCAAGTTGAATTAAAATTCTAATTAATGCTGAACACACATCTTTTGTGTACTTTCAATTTATTGTATATGATAAATATTTGGCACTAACAACATTTACATTATGTATCATGGCAGTTCTCAATACAAAATATACCCTTGAGACCCTTAAATGAGGGCAGTTGAGTAGCATTGTAGTTATAGTGTTTGCTCATCATGCCTAAGAGCTGAGTTCAGTTCCTCACATGGTTTATTGCTACAGGTGGCGTAAAACAATACTCACTCACATATCAGTTACAATGCTGTAACAAATCTGTCTGTCTCTAAGGGTTTTTCATTGTATTGGGTACATTTAAGACATTGCTGTTTCCACAAAAAGGAATGATTTTAATGCTAAACAAATTCAAACAAACCAAGTGTTCCTTTCATTTCAAAAACTTTAACACAAATCTATAAAAGTTTAAAAACGCAGATGTGTGTTCAATATCTTTGATATTATAAAGGTTTACATGACACATTACAAGATGATCTCAGAAGAATGTATAAACTTGCTGAGCTACTTCAGTCCACGATAAAATTAAGCAGGTATGTTTTTTCATAGATAAGACATTTTCATGTACACCTGCAGTTGTCAGCTATGTGATTCAGCTGTTTTATTCATGTCAAGTGAAGCGGACAGCCTATGGTGTCTGCATGTCCTACACTGTGATCCAGTTGCCAGTAAACAACACTGAGTTACTAGACTCAGCCTAATCTCTGAAAGGATAATTTTGACAGAAACAAAAACAAAACATATAAACTGCAATGGAGAAACAGTGAGATGGGAGATTCATATCAGAGGATAATCTGGACTGGCTTCATTTCTGTCTTCTGTATCACTGTAGGTTTGGCTTGAAGGGGAAGTAATATGTTAAGAGACTGTGAGAAAGATCACAGTCACCTGTCTCTAGGTGAAGATTATTGTCATGCGGGACACAGGCACAGGTCGCTGAGACCCAGACCTAAGGCAACAAGGAAGAAGCTAGCTCTGTACCCAGGCACAATATAGGTCTGTACAAGGGAAACATTATTCAATTATATTTCCTCACAAGTGGAGATTTTTTTAATGACTACTTATTCATGGTATTAAAGAGCTCATCAATAGTTCACAGGGATTGGGACAGAGAACTTTGACATTGGGCCATTCATCAGGATTATTACATATGTTCCTAATTCAGAATAGGCCCCTGCCTTTGTACCAATAGCGAACTTCAAAATTTTAATGGACCATTTTTTTATTCTAAAAAATCGCATGTCAAAGTAAAAAAACACATGAATTGTTTTTCAAGTTCTCACCCACTGCTGAAAAGCACTGATTTCTAACACAAGTATTGTCAGATATTTCAGTTTAAAGTCTCTGAGAAGAGATACCTGTATTTCAGAGTCCAACACACTGCCTTGTGTGGTAGAAGTCTCGCTCATATCTTTTGACGTTAGCATTTTATTTTTCGAGCGGGGAAAACTTGGGGGTTTTTTTTCTTATTCTTGAAAAAATACGGCCGGGGGGATAAGTAAAACAAGAAATAAAATTGGTCTGGCCAAAATGTGACAATTTCATGTGCAGGTGAACGTGTCAACTTCATAAAGCCATAATTGTACACATGGCATGTGCTGTGAATCTGTGTGCAAATCTGGAATCACTGATTTTTTTATCGGACTATATAATCAGATTAAATAGACCCTCTTGGATTCTAGGTCCAAATAGAAAGTCCACAGTCTTCATGTTTGTCAATACCATACATCAAAAACAAAGACTGTGTAAAGATATGCGGTGATTCGATGACAATTGTAGAGATTACTGGGTAAGCACTGCCCACATGAATTTTGCTGCACGCTTGCACTTGGTTTCAGTAGAAGTACAGGCAAGTAACGCACCACCATACCAAGACATAAAAACAACTTTTATGGTCTTCAACCTCTTCTATATTCAGTATTCATTATTCAACGTAAAATCTGTGATAACGTGTAACCTGTAACTATGTTACACATATTGGATGGGGGAAGGTGTGACCATACATCATATTGTGACATAATACTAACACCTGTATGTTCAACAAACACTGTGCAAACTTATGGTCTATTTACACAGTGCAAGAAACGTGTTCAACACAGGTATACTGTTTACATACTACTGTTTCCATACAGTATACTGCACGTAGACTTATCTAACCCCATGCGTCTATAGTTAAAGGCATAGGGAGACGTGGCCTTCAGATCTTGACGGTGAACAGTAATGATGATTGCATACAGAATCTCACCCAAGTGTCTACCTGATATCAATTATACCAACATGAGTTGATAGAGTTAGAAATGTATGAATAATATATATATATGCAAGTATATTTTTGTAGCTTTATCAACAAGTGCTGATATAATTCATATCAGCAGACACGAGGGTGAGATTCATGCTTCATTAGTTTTCAATGAATTACGTACATCTATCAATACTGAACTACCATTAGACTTTCAGTGCAGTGATATCATACCATTGTGATGTCATCTAGTTCCTGACATCAACATTGTCAGGGTATTGTCTCAATACCAGGAACTTCTAAAATGCCACTCAGACAAATCCAGGAGATATTGTACTACCTCACACAAATGATATCTCCTGTGGAACACAGTTTGGGATGACAAATGCATTTATAGAGTACAGTAATTGACAATTGTGATGTTTTCTGTGCACTAGCGGAGAATTTTAAACTGGAACATGTAGTGTTGATCAAATAAGCATGTCTTCAGCTGTGATTTGAAAGAAGAGACGGGGTAGCAATATTGGTAATCATGACCAGGAAGATAGTTCCCGGCTGTGAAAGAATAACAACCTTATCAAAACGTATGATTCTGTCATGTTGTATCTAATTTTGTATTAAATGTAAAAAGGTTTATCGTTTTTCCCTGGTGAAAGTTTCACAGATGATTTAATCACCAAAGCTATCAGCACTTCCTCTATATACATGAATAAGTAACAGAACTAACTACTCATGGGTAGCCTAAAACATTTGCTTATCACACTAAAGTCGAGGTTTGATCCCAAACAGTGGTAAGATGTGTAAAACCTATTCTTGATATTCTCGGTTTGATATTCATATTATAGTATTGATGTTGATATATAGTGATTGTGAGTGGGCATTAAGTATGGGAAATATTCCAACAAGATATTTTTAAACATTTTTATTTTTGTAGATGATGCGGGATGTAAACAAGATGAAAGGGAGACAACTCTCTCATGCCCTCTTCATGGATGAAACAATAAACAATTCAAAATATTCAGTTGAAAAAACTACAAATCCCCAGGACACTGAAATTGAATTTTAATTATCCACTAACTTAATATTTTCTTTGGATGATATTTTTGGCAAAAAACTACTTGAACGGAGCAATAATGTTAATCTAAAATATCGAGTTGGCAACAGAAAGTTTGGCATTTTGACATTCCTGACCAACTTGCGTTATTCCGGCACAACCCAAATTTTACAGAAAGGGGCAAGTGGTGATGAAAATGTCTTTGAATGGCACTCGTGTATGAAACACTCACTGAACAACTTTCAACTGATTGGATAACACCTGTTTGAAATAACTGACTGTATTTTTATTTTAAGATATTCAGAATAAGCGTGTAGTTATCTGGAATATTACAATAAGCATTCTAAGTGCATATTCTCACTCTGCTGACAAGGTCTATAGGTTAAAAAGGTGACTCGGTTTTCTTGCCTTGTGTTTCTAGTTTCTTCACAAATCTGATACAAGCCATTTACTTGTACTTACATCATTGCATGAGACAGTATGCCTGTCCCAATGAATATATTTATTTAGAAATTCTAGCATTATTACTCATTGCAAAATCCAAAATGTCAGCTGGCATGTTATGTTGCTCATGATGTCAACTCTCTCTTTCATGTGGTTTGAGACATATAGTAATTACTCATGTCACAGTGACACAACAAAACTGATACATCTCATGCCAGATTGACATCATATGAAAAATACAATTTTTACAACTTAAAATCACACAAATAAGTCTGAATGCATTGCTTATGTGACTTTGCTGGGATGGGAATTTGCAATCATGTGTTGGGCATGTGGCCTTTAGCCTCGAGCATTTCATGTGTTGTACGTTGTTGTCATTCAGTACTGTGGGTAGTCTTATACCCTACTGTCATGTAACTGGACTTTTGCTGACTGCAGCGTTAAACATCAAACAAACAAACAAAATTTCATTATAAGCAGACAAGTATTTCTATAGACTAATAACTCTTACAAAATTGTATCTGTTACCCTTGTTTGTTCCCAAGTAGCTTCTACTTTTATAGAGGGTACATAAAGAGATGTATGCATGGTCAAGCTAATCTCCTTGGCCATCGGTTGATATTTGTTTGTTATTTAGTGGAATTATTTTTGTAGCAATTTTTATACAATCAAAACTGAATGACTAGCCTACTAGAAATAAGAACTATGAAATATGTTTTGGACAGATTCTTCTGTCATGAAAATGTTTGGTAAAACTTATTATTAATTCTTAGTCTTTCACTTAGTTTATATATATGTTTTTCTTTTACTATCAAGTCTTTTTTTAAGGGGTACTTAACTAAGGAGCAGCAGTGTTCAAAATGTCATGGTATGTTTTCTGTTTACAGCGGTAATTCACAGGATAACATGTCAGCATCATGACACGGGTACCAGGAAGTTGGGATATACTGAGTGCAGTTGTACTTGTTGTGTTGCTGAGTCACAGCCTCGCATTTCTGGTATCCAAAGGGGGAAGTAAGTTTTTGAAACCTTGAGCAAATGTAACCCTCTTTACAAAAAGTGTTATGACTGTAAATTTGTTCATTTGTTTGTTGATAAAATTGTCAAGCTTTTCAAAATTAAAATCACAATATATTTCTGTGTCTACTGTCAATCGTGGCAAGCAACTCATGATTTGTGATATTTTAGATAACAATGTTGCTGAAAACAGTTGTAATCAAATGGGTACAAAGTGCATTATTTAAAATGCGATTTCTACTTTTCATCTTCAGAAGTGCGTCCCAGTAATCCATATGGATTCATTAATGAGACCTTGACCTTGAACTGTACCGTGACCTCAAGCAGTTACCCTGGCAACGTCTCGGGATCACTGTTCTTCGTTAAAGATTTTGACGGTGTTGAGAAGGTCCTGCCGATGCAGTACATCACCCCTCTGGATAATCGATCCATACAACTTGACTATCCCATCACTTCAGGCATCGATCAGGGGACTTACGTCTGTAAACTCAACAAGACAGATGGAAAGAGTGACATCATAGACTCTCAATACACCTCCATCGAATGTAAGTAGTCTGCCTTTTATTATATGTTTTGCTTGCCTCACGCCAAAAGCTGTTTGATGTTGAGTTCTTCTCAAGTCATTTGTCGTCCTTTGTGTGTGTTTTTTAAATGGATCCATTGATTCATGTGAAATTTTGTACAGTGTTTGCAATTAATGTTTTCAGAAAGTAGCAAGTACTTGTACATGGTTTAAAAATTCAGTGGAAGCTGTCAAAACCAGCATCTGTCTAATCCAGCAAGTTGTCCTCACTGGCATGAAATCTACATCCCTTCTGTCTCTTGTACATTTATCATCAGCTCTATAGTCCAGCACGTTGTCTAAAACGGATTATTTTTTCAGTCCCATTGAGTACTGCATTCAACAGCTTCCACTGAAGGTAGCAAAATCCCATAGCATTCTTTCGTATTGCTGTTAATTCCTCCCTCACAGTCCCAATTTGGGGGAAAGTAAACTAGCAGTATCAGCAACTTTAAGAGTGAAGAGCACAAGTGGAGATTTAGCCTTTGAAAATGTTGACAAACTGATGAACTCAAAACAAATACCATGTAACAAGTACGTGCCTCTGTGTAATATTTTTCAGGTAGCAAAATAACATTTTGAATAACAAATTTGCTACCTCAAAGTGTTAATTTTGCACCCTCTTTTGTTGTTATTTGTAGGGGGTGAAGAAAGACATCGAGGAATTTCAATAGGACCACCAGGAGTCATATTTGATTTTTAAGAAAATCTTTTGTAAAACATAAGCTGACTGGTTAGATTGGATACTATATTTTGTTCCTAGTTGAATGTGTCTTTATCAGACATGAGGAGTTATAGTGGCAGAAAGCAATAGGGATGAAACCTAACATACTTGTTAACATTTTGCTCTAGAAGTTTCAGTCATATTTCCAATATGGCTGTCATGGCAGTCATATTGGAGAAAGCTGTTTCTTGCTACTATTCATTTCTGTGATTTGTTATTTTGTAGTTTGGTACATGGGAAGTCAGTAGAGGAATGTTAAATATATATATTTATATTTTGGCCTGCTATTGATCTGCCATTTGTATGAATAAACCATAAAACAGCATTTCAAGTGAAGAGATTGTTATGATAATGTTTCATCAGCTGAATGTGGAGGAATTACAAGCAGTGCTGGCTTACGTCTTGAATCTCTTGGGTAAATGAAAACAACAGTTTTTGGTTGTAATCCCAGATGAGTCCGATTCAACCTATATTTGTAAGTTTTACCAGCGTGATGCATGTCCACTCATTTACTCACTCACTCACTCACTCACTCACTCACTCACTCACTCACTCACTCACTCTCACACACTCACACACTCTCACACACTCTCTCACACACACACACACACACACACACACACACACACACACACACACACACACACACACACACACACACACACACACATACATACATGTATTGTCATGTCTGTTCCAGATCGACCCAGGAAGGTGGAGAAGACCGACTGCCATGTGTTTGACTGGAGGAACATGACCTGCACGTGGGACCTGGGAGTCGACTACGTAAATATGAATCGGCTTACAGTTCGGCTGGAATGGGCAATGTGAGTGAAGCTTTATCTTGTTTTCATTTTAATTTTTAACTGTGTGTCACCTTTCAACATGTCTTTAAGACCGGTTTAAGACTAGTTTCATGTCAACAAGGATTAATACTGGTATGTGTTACATAGTTTAGAATTCTTCATCAGGAAATCTCTTGGTTTAAGACTAGTTTCCTGTCAACAAGGGTCAGTACTGGTATGTGTTACATAGTTTAGAATTCTTCATCAGGAAATCTCTTGGTTTAAGACTAGTTTCCTGTCAACAAGGGTCAGTACTGGTATGTGTTACATAGTTTGGAATTGTTCTTCGGGAAATAACATACAGTTAACTGTAGTACCACTGAACTCAAAGGGAACACTCATTCTTCATGGACATATTAATTAAAATATTCTGTAAGTGGGGTAAAACTCCAGTTTGTTGCCTCTGTCATTTTCTCATTGACAAGTTTGTTACATCTGTCAGTTACATCTGTCATTTTCTCATTAACAAGATGGTTACATCTGTCAGTTTCTCATTAACAAGTTTGTTACATCTATCAGTTACATCTGTTAGTTTCTCATTAACAAGTTTGTTACATCTGTCAGTTTCCTATTAATTTTCTTATTAGTTTTTCATAAACATGTTTTGCTGTATAATACATTGAAAATATTCATTACATGCAGTGAGCTGGAAAGTGGGCAGTGTACTCCCTATTTTTCATTTCAAATCTAATTCTGTTATAATATAGTTCAATCACATTTAGCATTTTAGTATCATTTTTATTGGTTGTGAAGCAGTTCTATTGTGAAAAGGGGACATCCTAGTGGTTAAAGTGTTTGCTAGACACGCCAGAGATCCGGATTTGATTCCCCACATGGGTTCAGTGTGTGAAGCTCATTTCTGGTGTCTCCTGACATGATATAGATAGAATATTGCTACAAGTGACCTAAGACTAAACTTTCTCACTTAATGTAAAAATGAAATATTACATTTTGAAAGTGCAGAGCTCCAGATAAGGCATGTAATTGCGTATATTACTCAATAAAAATCACATTTACTCAAGTAATTACAAATACAGGAGTACAAAAAACTCATAAGGATGACCTAAAACCCAAAAGCTCTATAATACAGTGCATACTTTATTCAATTAACAAAATTGGCTTGCGTATGATAATTTGTTGTGTCGCCCAAACTCCATAACAACATTAGCAAATGTTAAGTGATGATTATATATACTGAGTACATATACTGTTATGGCTGTAGTAACTCTGTGAAGTTTACTGTAGAAGTCATGTGACTTCCAACTATTTGGCAATACAAGAATTACTCAAACTCAAGCCAATTGAGAAGCATTTGTATTTATGTATTTAATAGTGTTAATCACCCAATAAGGATAAGAAACTCTGTGTAAATGTACTCCATTTTTTTAATTAGTGGAAATATTTAAAATGCTAGTTACTCATACTTAAACAGACATGTCAGTTTTCTATGCGTATTTTACCTTGAAATACAGCATATCTGGGCCTCTGTTAGCAGGTATACATGTGTGATACATTGATAAATCTACCTCCAGATTGAATGGATTATTCAACTGCTCTCACCAGAGTCCAAATGCATGCATTTGGAAGGAACATGATGGAGAAGATTCTTTCAAGACAGAAACATACATGATGAGAGTTCGCGTTACAGTGTACAACAATGACAAGTTTGAGACAGTCATGGATGAAGCCGTGTCCAACTTCACCATGGTCGATACATTAACAATAGGTGAGATATAGTGTATTATTGTCAGATATACTGTATTATACATGAGACGTGCTGTTATAAAGGTGAGACATACTGTATTAAAATGAGATATTATAAGTTGTTCACAGATCACGAGGGACACATGTGTTGATGTACCCTTGATGTTTGTTCATGTTCCCTGAGCCCAAAGGCATAAACAAACATGGAGGGTACATCAACCCATGGGCCTAAAGGGACCTGTGAACAGCGCATTTATTTTACCAAACACTTCAATGTTAATTATGATCTGTGTGAAGCATCAGCGTCAGATCGTACACTTCAGCTACATTGTTTGAATCAAACGATTCAAATCTTGCATCTTGCTGTTTTTCCTGCAGTTATTATCTTAGTAAAATAGCCAAAATAAATTCCCCTGCCTGACATTCAAAGGGACTATATTTGAACATTCTTGCCAAAATTTATTTATCGGAATGCAATTCAAATCTTTTTGTAGTCATTGCTAGATCTTGCAGACGACACAAGAAAAACAAATTTTAGAGTTATCTCCCCTCCATCAATTTGCAAGCGCAAGACATCGGTAATTCATCATGTGTGGTAAGTGCTATTCGAGATAAAGAAGCACTACCATGAATTACCGAATGAGTTGCCATTGGCAGTGGAGTACATTGAAAATAATAGAAGAGCGCTTAGCCATTCAAAGAACAACATTTATGTGTGAGGTAAGATCAACTGTATTATACATGAGATGTATTGTTATAAGGGTGAGATGCCGTATTATGCTTGAGATGTATTGTTAGAAAGGGGAGATATACTGTATTAAGCTTGAGATGTATTGTTACGGTGAGATATAGTGTATTATACATGAGATGTATTGTTATAAAGGGGAGATATACTGTATTAAGCTTGAGATGTATTGTTACGAAGGTGAGATATAGTGTATTATACATGAGATGTATTGTTATAAAGGTAAGATACACTATATTAAAGTGAGATATGGAGTATTATACATGAGATGTACTGTATTCTAGGTGGTATATACAGTAATATAATGTGGTGTACTGTATTCTAGGTGGTATATACAGTAATATAATGTGGTGTACTGTATTCTAGGTGGTATATACAGTAATATAATGTGGTGTACTGTATTCTAGGTGGTATATACAGTAATATAATGTGGTGTACTGTATTCTAGGTGAGATGTACTCTGTGATATTGAAATGTATATAGAATACTAAACTGTGTCCCGCGTAACCCCATATATATGAAACAAGTGAATGGTTATATATCTAACAAGCGAAAGTGAGTTAGATTCCGATACCATTCACAAGTTTCCTAAATGTGGTGTTGCATGGGACATAGTTTCGTACTTTATTTATTCCTCACCCAACATTTGAAAAATAAGTACTTCTTTGCTAAGACTTCAACAAGTATGTTGACACTCAAGAAAAGTGGTATCACACATGTGTGTGGCATTGATTTGAAATCCCTTGACTGGATACTCCATGGTGATGACCTCAGGTCAAGTTCTGACGCACTACTTTGCTGACAAAAATTCATTGATAAGTTTCTCATACTTCAATGTTACGCTTATTACTTGGGCCAAAAACCTTAACACCTACCTGTTATTTTCCTGATTACAACATAAACTTTGTTGATACAATAAAACACAATTAGAATCTAACACAAACCCAGTTATTTTCTAATTCCTTATATTAATACTTTTGACTCTAGTCATGAATTCAGATGGCTTGAACACTTAATATTTTCTGTGTAAATAATTGTGTGAATATCGCCATTCAGGCCGAGATACAGGCCGAGATACAGGCCGAGATACCTTTTGAATGTTCAAAATGTTCAACACCGGTACTACTACTGGCGAGATGTGTATGGGTCGTGCATTTGACACAATAACTTTAGTGCTTGTCCATTGTGAAATCGATTTGCCTTGGGGTTTCCTGATGAATTGACGAAGATAACATTTTTCACTGATAAACATGATGATTCTTTCGATAAAGATCTCCTCTCCGGCTCCGAACTATAATGTGGTTTCAATGTATCAAATTCACTCATGACAATCAGAGCCAAAACATTCATTGAAACAATGTGCAACGTGGAATGCCAGCAAGGGTTCATGAGTGCAGAGACCATATACCGGTATATGATCTCTGATGAGTGCAAATGGCAACACACATCCTTTCGATTCATTTAAACAAGTACAGCATCTACACTGTAACACATAAGTCATTGCTCAAGATGTTCTTCCAACACAGAATAATGCAAATTCTATGCCTTCTCGACATGCAGGATGTAATCAGCATTTCATACTGGCAACACTGTATCATCACTAGTATTCCAAGTGGCAGTTTCTGGCTTGAGAAAACAAGGAGGCAGTGGCAGAGGAGAGTAGTCCCCCCTTGATAGTCACATTCAAGCACACGGGTGACACCTAATGACACACAATCAATAATTTTGGATCTGGTAGATGGGACAACATTAAACGTAAAGTGGTACACAAGTACAGATGTCTAATGTACATAGACATCCAAAACAGTCTTCCGATGATAACAGCCACCAAACAATAAACGATGAGGTCACATGCTGAAATATTTTATGCTCGCAAGAATGAAAGTCATCCACATTCACGTGGTAGCAACATTGTTTTAGAGTGTTTAATTAATTTTGTGTGATCTTATCTAGTTGGTATGGAGTCATCTTGGGGATGAGTTGTGATCATGAAGCCAAGTGGTGTCATAACGCTGTGTTCTGTATTATTGCCCAGCTACGATGAGAAAATATGATATTTGAATCTATTTGACAGAAAAATGTTGCGATTTTATGGTGTGTTCAAATCAGATTTCTGTTATTACACAAAAACTCGCTTTCACATTATAGGTGAGATCTGCTGTAATATAGGTGAGATATACTGTATTATAGTGAGATCTGCTGTAATATACATGTAGGTGAGATATGCTGTATTATAGTGAGATCTGCTGTAATATACATGTAGGTGAGATATGCTGTATTATAGTGAGATCTGCTGTAATATAGGTGAGATATACTGTATTATAGTGAGATCTGCTGTAATATACATGTAGGTGAGATATGCTGTATTATAGTGAGATCTGTTGTAATATAGGTGAGATATACTGTATTATAGTGAGATCTGCTGTAATATACATGTAAGTGAGATATGCTGTATTATAGTGAGATCTGCTGTAATATAGGTGAGATATACTGTATTATAGTGAGATCTGCTGTAATAAAGCTGAGATCTTCTGTAATATAGGTGAGATATGCTGGATTATAGTGAGATCTGAAGAGATCAACAGATTTGTGATCATCAAGTTTCAGGAATCATTATCAACAGACATCATGAGATATGCCCTTCTAACCATTTGCTATGGTAAACATTTATGCCTCTTTGATTTTAGTGGAGCCAGCCCCTGTTCAGTCGTTGACTGTAGGGAACAAGACCAGCACATGTTTGTCTCTGATGTGGAACCACAAACAGCACTTGTGGGGAATGATGTACACCGTGCATGTTCATCAGAGACAGGGATCTGTCTTAAAGGTAACTTTGCCAACCCACCTGTACTATACTGTACCTGTACTATGCCACTCAACATTTGATTGGGATAGTCATTAGTTAGCTCCAGTGGTTGTACATACTTCAGATAGGGATATGATATATACAGTAGTTGCACGCTCATCAGAAACAGGGATCTGTCTTATAGTAATACTCACTGTAATATAATGCTCAACAAATGATAGGGATAGTCTGTCTACAGTAGATGCACGTTCATCAGAAACTGGAATCCGTCTTCCAGGTAATGCTGAGACCCACCTGTACTATACTACTCAACATTTGATAGGGGTGGTCTGTCTACAGTAGATGCACATTCATCAGAAACGGGGATCTGTCTTATAGGTAACACTGAAACCCACCTGTACTATACTATTCAACATTTGATAGGGATACTCTGTCTACAGTAGATGCACGTTCATCAGAAACAGGGATCTGACTTCAAGGTAACACTGAAACCCACCTGTACTATACTACTCAACATTTGATAGGGGTGGTCTGTCTACAGTAGATGCACATTCATCAGAAACAGGGATCTGTCTTATAGGTAACACTGAAACCCACCTGTACTATACTATTCAACGTTTGATAGGGGTAGTCTGTCTACAGTAGATGCACACTCATCAGAAACAGGGATCTGTCTTATAGGTAACACTGAAACCCACCTGTACTATACTATTCAACATTTGATAAGGGTAGTCTGTCTACAGTAGATGCACGTTCATCAGAAACAGGGATCTGTCTTATAGGTAACACTGAAACCCACCTGTACCATACTACTCAACATTTGATAGGGGTGGTCTGTCTACAGTAGATGCACATTCATCAGAAACAGGGATCTGTCTTATAGGTAACACTGAAACCCACCTGTACTATACTATTCAACATTTGATAGGGGTAGTCTGTCTACAGTAGATGCACGTTCATCAGAAACAGGGATCTGACTTCAAGGTAACACTGAAACCCACCTGTACTATACTACTCAACATTTGATAGGGGTGGTCTGTCTACAGTAGATGCACATTCATCAGAAACGGGGATCTGTCTTATAGGTAACACTGAAACCCACCTGTACTATACTATTCAACATTTGATAGGGATACTCTGTCTACAGTAGATGCACGTTCATCAGAAACAGGGATCTGACTTCAAGGTAACACTGAAACCCACCTGTACTATACTACTCAACATTTGATAGGGGTGGTCTGTCTACAGTAGATGCACATTCATCAGAAACAGGGATCTGTCTTATAGGTAACACTGAAACCCACCTGTACTATACTATTCAACATTTGATAGGGGTAGTCTGTCTACAGTAGATGCACACTCATCAGAAACAGGGATCTGTCTTATAGGTAACACTGAAACCCACCTGTACTATACTATTCAACATTTGATAGGGGTGGTCTGTCTACAGTAGATGCACATTCATCAGAAACAGGGATCTGTCTTATAGGTAACACTGAAACCCACCTGTACTATACTATTCAACATTTGATAGGGGTAGTCTGTCTACAGTAGATGCACGTTCATCAGAAACAGGGATCTGACTTCAAGGTAACACTGAAACCCACCTGTACTATACTACTCAACATTTGATAGGGGTGGTCTGTCTACAGTAGATGCACATTCATCAGAAACGGGGATCTGTCTTATAGGTAACACTGAAACCCACCTGTACTATACTATTCAACATTTGATAGGGATACTCTGTCTACAGTAGATGCACGTTCATCAGAAACAGGGATCTGACTTCAAGGTAACACTGAAACCCACCTGTACTATACTACTCAACATTTGATAGGGGTGGTCTGTCTACAGTAGATGCACACTCATCAGAAACAGGGATCTGTCTTATAGGTAACACTGAAACCCACCTGTACTATACTATTCAACATTTGATAGGGGTGGTCTGTCTACAGTAGATGCACATTCATCAGAAACAGGGATCTGTCTTATAGGTAACACTGAAACCCACCTGTACTATACTATTCAACATTTGATAGGGGTAGTCTGTCTACAGTAGATGCACGTTCATCAGAAACAGGGATCTGACTTCAAGGTAACACTGAAACCCACCTGTACTATACTACTCAACATTTGATAGGGGTGGTCTGTCTACAGTAGATGCACATTCATCAGAAACGGGGATCTGTCTTATAGGTAACACTGAAACCCACCTGTACTATACTATTCAACATTTGATAGGGATACTCTGTCTACAGTAGATGCACGTTCATCAGAAACAGGGATCTGACTTCAAGGTAACACTGAAACCCACCTGTACTATACTACTCAACATTTGATAGGGGTGGTCTGTCTACAGTAGATGCACATTCATCAGAAACAGGGATCTGTCTTATAGGTAACACTGAAACCCACCTGTACTATACTATTCAACATTTGATAGGGGTAGTCTGTCTACAGTAGATGCACACTCATCAGAAACAGGGATCTGTCTTATAGGTAACACTGAAACCCACCTGTACTATACTATTCAACATTTGATAGGGGTGGTCTGTCTACAGTAGATGCACATTCATCAGAAACAGGGATCTGTCTTATAGGTAACACTGAAACCCACCTGTACTATACTATTCAACATTTGATAGGGGTAGTCTGTCTACAGTAGATGCACGTTCATCAGAAACAGGGATCTGACTTCAAGGTAACACTGAAACCCACCTGTACTATACTACTCAACATTTGATAGGGGTAGTCTGTCTACAGTAGATGCACACTCATCAGAAACAGGGATCTGTCTTATAGGTAACACTGAAACCCACCTGTACTATACTATTCAACATTTGATAGGGGTAGTCTGTCTACAGTAGATGCTCATTCATCAGAAACAGGGATCTGACTTCATGGTAACACTGAAACCCACCTGTACTATACTACTCAACATTTGATAGGGGTAGTCTGTCTACAGTAGATGCACGTTCATCAGAAACGGGGATCTGTCTTATAGGTAACACTGAAACCCACCTGTACTATACTACTCAACATTTGATAGGGGTAGTCTGTCTACAGTAGATGCACGTTCATCAGAAACAGGGATCTGACTTCAAGGTAACACTGAAACCCACCTGTACTATACTACTCAACATTTGATACGGGTGGTCTGTCTACAGTAGATGCACATTCATCAGAAACAGGGATCTGACTTCAAGGTAACACTGAAACCCACCTGTACCATACTACTCAACATTTGATAGGGATAGTCTATCTACAGTAGATGCTCATTCATCAGAAACAGGGATCTGACTTCAAGGTAACACTGAAACCCACCTGTACTATACTACTCAACATTTGATAGGGATAGTCTATCTACAGTAGATGCTCATTCATCAGAAACAGGGATCTGACTTCAAGGTAACACTGAAACCCACCTGTACTATACTACTCAACATTTGATAGGGGTAGTCTGTCTACAGTAGATGCACATTCATCAGAAACAGGGATCTGACTTCAAGGTAACACTGAAACCCACCTGTACTATACTACTCAACATTTGATAGGGGTAGTCTATCTACAGTAGATGCACGTTCATCAGAAACAGGGATCTGTCTTATAGGTAACACTGAAACCCACCTGTACTATACTACTCAACATTTGATAGGGGTAGTCTGTCTACAGTAGATGCACGTTCATCAGAAACAGGGATCTGACTTCAAGGTAACACTGAAACCCACCTGTACTATACTACTCAACATTTGATAGGGGTATTCTATCTACAGTAGATGCACGTTCATCAGAAACAGGGATCTGACTTCAAGGTAACACTGAGACCCACCACGATAGGGATAGACATTAGCTCTATTATGTTCTGCAGAAACAGAGATCTCTCATAAAGATGACATCCTGTAGAAACTCAGTTCCATCAGTAGGGGTCTTATGTGTGTCAGACGTCTGCTTCAAGCAGAATACCTGGATTTTGGTAGCTGAGTCTGACATGGTGTGAAAGGCACACTAAGTCTACCCTGTGAATGAGAAGGTATTTAATCTGTTTCAACAATGTGGTGGAAAGCTGTTTGTTTTGGATTGAAATTATTTTATTTTATCTTACTTTCCAGTGGCTTGTTTCCGAAACAAACTTGAATGTCTTATAAGTGAATGGAATATTTGTCTATCTTCAGCTCAACACCACAGAAAGGGAACTAACTGTGTGTGACCTAGACCCTGCCAGGACCTACACACTGCAAGTGTCGTGTATCCCGTTGCGATTTGGATCTAATGAAACCACAGGCTTCTACAGTGACTGGACCTCCATAGTGGATGAAACACTGGAAGATGGTATGTGGTGTTCTTCATAACAATGCATCATTTATCTGCTAATTCTATTCTATTTTGTGTCATTTGTTAGAATAATCAGAGATATTGTTGAAAGCGGCATAAAACCACTTGTTGCTCCATGGCTCTCGAATTCTCTCCCTTTTGTAATACGAACTTCTCAGAACAAAAAAGCATTCAAATCACACATGAAAACCTACCTCTTCATCTCATGGTACTCCGGAACTGCAAACTCCCCATATGTGTAGACTGAGTGTTTGTGGGAGGTTTTGTACAAGTGCATGCTGAAATAAAATTATGAATATGTAGTCCAAATCTTTTGCTTGTGAAATTTTCATTACAATCCTGAATCATTTCAAAATTTATTGTTGTATTTTTATATGGTACTGTTTTAAGGTACTTTTTGAAATTAAGTAGATCAGAATCCATGCATCAAAAACATGCATGCAAAATATTGTTTGCCTTGAAAAATGAAGGTGTCTGCTTAATATGAATACTGCGTACCCCAGTGCCCAACAGCACTTTTCAGCTGTTTAACTTGAGATATGCGCTATATAAATAAATATTTAAAACCTTACTCCCTCATCCACTCAATGAGCATAACATGGATGTAATATAGTAATTAACCTTCTTTGTGTAAATTAAGCGTTTATGTACTGCACCCCAAACAGTTTATGAATTTGTTTTTATTTTGAAAGACAAGTGATTAAAAAGCGTAGCATGATGCTTGAATGTTGTTGATACTGTCAACCACTACTTTGTCTGGTCCAAACATAATTATTACAGGTCCCCATCATCTGGCTAGAGTATTTTTGACTCAACAATTTGTAACCAAAATATCAAAAGTGGCTGTTACTATCCATTGATAGTGCTTTACACTTTCGGTGTCAAACTGATTCAAATGACCTTGAAAAGTTCAAGTTTGCTGATATTCACATTTTATGACATAAAGTGACCTTGTTGTTTTTGTTCATATTTTCTGAGTGTTTCTAATTTTTCAGTGCCAAGCGGTGTTCCAGGAATGCAGAACGGAAGTTTTGTTTACCGTGATTGTAATCAGTCACAGATGTGTACTGTGACCATCTACTGGAAGGTACGTTCAAGGCTGTGATTTCAGTAATGAAAATATATGTAGCTCAGACAGTAGCTCTGATCCTTAAAGGTCACATGCAACCAAACAATCAAACATAATTAAAAGACAATTATTCATGACATATAATCTGCATTGCTGATTATAAAAAAAACAAATAAACGAAGTGTACAATCGCAAATCAAAAGTGCAATATTTTGTACTTGGGTCTCATGCACTCAAAACGAAGCAACGATTCTGAACCAAGTGACATTCGTTGGGTGTGCACTCAAGTATAAGGAAATCTTTTCATTGGCGGGCTCATTTCCCGATATGCTTAGCTGGTTCTGTTTATGGTGTATAAGCCCGATATTTCAAATTGCATGTGGTCAGTGATTGAAGTTGTGCATTGCATAATGTCATTAGCAGACACGCACACATGTAGGTGTGAATAAACCAGAGATTGAGTTTTCTCTCTGACAGAGTCTACCTATCATGTTTTTTAAGGTAATGAATAGATTATTTACATTTGTGTGTACACAGCCAAGATTAGACTACTTCTCACGACCTTATACTCTGGGCATGCATGCATACTGCACATATGTTATGGGTGCAGCGCAGCACACCTGTTGAAACTACTTTGTCCACCAGCGCAGGGGGGAAATTAGTGGATCATTTGAACTCCGATTTTGCGGGCTTTTTTCCGTCACATTTTTGTCTCCCCGGCATGTAATGCAGCCGATATAGTTGACGCCTCATCTGTCTGTCCACCGTCCGTCCATCCATAATCAATAGTCTTAGTCTTATGGTGGGGTGGGCTTTGTTTCCGGAGCAGAACTCAAAACCGTTCAATATTTTTCTGCAAAACTTGGTAGATATATCAGTCAGAAGTTGAAGTGGTTCATTTTGCTATTTACAGGTTTTTGTGATTTATTATTTTCTTGGTCTCCATGGAAAGGTTTTGGACTTAGTCACAAAAGTGAGAAGTGTGTTTCGTTTCGATTCTGGAGCAGAACTCAAAAAGTCTTAAAAAAACAATGAGTAACTGTGAGGTGATTTGTCCTTTCAAACATGCGGGGGCTGGGGGGCTATGTCATCTTCTGATGACTCTTGTTTTTTTTTCAAATTTATAGGTTGATTGGGCATTTTTGATGATTTGTTTCCGTAAGTGCATGCCGAAAGATATCAGAATTTGCAAAGTTGTGTTTTACATTGCATGTGACCTTTAACAATTAAATGAATTCCAGACATGTGTACATTTCTGATACCTATTACAGAACCTCTAATCTGTATCCCTACTTTTTCATGCAACCAGTATCTTATTCTCAATCGTCAGCAGACAACAGGTTTAGGAAAAGTGCAGTGGGGAGATAACTCTAGCACCCAAAGCAAGCAGTTAGTTGTGATTCCTTATTTTTCACTGTACCATATCCCTGTTATTCTCAACAGATTCAATAGGGACAGAATTTTTTTCTCAGTGAAGCAGTTAAATATTGTGATATCGTATATATATTTCTGTTATTTACAATAGCCAATACCGTTGGAAGAGTCCAATGGGGAGATAACTCAATACACAATAAAGCAAGAAGACACACAGCTTGGAACTAGCAACGTGAGCAAGGTGCCGGGGTCAGCAACATCATATGACCTCAAGGTCATGGGGGACCGGGAGTATAGCATCACCTTGACAGGAGAAACACGAGTGGGTGTGTCAGCAGAGTCCAAACCTGTTGTGATTCCCCTTTTCCACAGTGAGTAAATTCAGGAGTGTTTTTTTTTTCTAATCTGCTTCACAAGATTTGTGAGGTATGAAAACCATCAGTACGCTTAGCACGACTGATGTGACATACCTGGGTATATGTCATATGTTTGAGTGAGGACTTTGAAGAGTAGGAGAGGCAGGGTTTTAATGGAGAATCATTGATGCCACGGACTGGTAATGCTGCCAGAAGTTCTCCTGATATCATTTATGCTGGACCCATAGATACGGATTGTATGTCAGACATAAGAAACTCAACCACATTCTAAAACCTTTTTTGAAGCACTCTGTTTGCCTGCTTCATTTTTATGTTCTTGAAGAAACTCATCCGCATTGTAAACCTTTTGATGGAGGACACCATTTAACTGCTTCATAAACCTGGTTCATTCACTAATTGTGTACATGAGAGATGCTGTGTTTGTTTAATCGTAAAGTCAGATTTGTTGCCACCAAGAAAGTGTCTGCTTCTTGTGCATGTCTTGTGTCTGTGATACTCGTCCTGTCCTGTACCATTGATTCTGTATTAGCAAATTATTCATGTGTGAGTGCTGCTTTATGAGTCAGTGAGTGAGCATCAGGAGTTTTCCCACCATACAATCAAGCAATCAGGGTAGGGTGGGTCAACCAGTAGTTGATACCGTGAACACCAACTCAGGGCAGGTGACCCACTGTCAAAACTCAAGGTCATAAGTCTTTAGAGAAATCACATATCAGATCCCCGAAACAAGGGTAACTTCATTCCAAAATTCCAATGCTGCCCAAGGTTAACCTGAAGTCCCATTCTTTAACATTGAACCAAGGTTACCTGAATGACTTAGGATCGATCACCTTATAGCTTTGTGAAAGGAGGCCAAGATTCCTGACAAAGACAAACCCTGACAAAAAAAATTGTTATACCCCCGGTATGTAATGGCATCTGTCTGTCCATAATCATTTTGTTTCCGGAGCATAACTCTGAAACCGTTCAATATTGTAAACGATCAAACTTGATAGATATAATAATCTCAACCTATAGTTGTGTCTTTAGCTGTTGACAGAGTTTTTGGCATTTTTATCCCCCCGGACATGTAATGCGGGGGATATAGTTGACGCCTCATCTGTCCATCCGTCTGTCCATAATCATTTTGTTTCCGGAGCATAACTCTGAAACCGTTCAATATTGTAAACGATCAAACTTGATAGATATAATAATCTCAACCTATAGTTGTGTCTTTAGCTGTTGACAGAGTTTTTGGCATTTTTATCCCCCCGGACATGTAATGCGGGGGATATAGTTGACGCCTCATCTGTCCATCCGTCTGTCCGTAATCATTTTGTTTCCGGAGCATAACTCAGAAACCGTTCAATATTTTTAGACCAAACTTGATAGATATAGTAATCTCAGCCTATTTACAGATTTTTGGCATTTATATATATTTTTTTTTTTCCATGGAACATTTTGGTGTTAGTCTTATGGTGGGGTGGGCTTTGTTTCCGGAGCAGAACTCAAAAACCATTCAATATTTTTCTGCAAAACTTGGTAGATATATCAATCAGAACCTATAGTTGTGCCATTTGCTATGTATAGTATATAAATCTTGTGATTTATTATTTTCTCAGTTTCCATGGAAATGTTTTTGACCTAGTCTGAAAAGTGAGAGGTGTGTTTCATTTCCAGAGCAGAACTCAAAAACTTCTTAATGTCTGTTAGTAAAACTTTCTAGATATGTGTGGCAGACCCCAAAGTGGTGCCTTTTGGTTTTTAAAGATTTTTGTGAAGTATTATTTTCTTGGTTTCCATGGAAACATTTCGGATCTCAAAATGGAGGGGTGGGCTTCGTTCCCAGAGCACAACTTGAAAACCATTTCATATCTTTCAACAGATCTTGCCAGATATATGAGACAGATCATGAAATTGTGACTTTGAGATATGTCATCTCCTGATGACTCTTGTTATTTTTTTCCATGGAACATTTTGGTGTTAGTCTAATGGTGGAGTGGGCTTCGTTTCCGGAGCATAACTCAAAACCATTTCATATCTTTCAAAAGATCTTGGCGGATATGTGAGACAGACCTTGAAATGGTGACTTTTTCTTATTACAGATATATGGCATATATATTTTTCATGAATTTCATGGAAACAATTCAGACATGGTCTGAAAACACAATAAGTAACTGTCAGATGATTTGTCCTTTCAAATATGTGGGGGCAGGGGGGATATTCTGATGACCGTTGTTAGTTTTATTTGTAGTTTATGTTTTCTCAGACTGGACAGTATTGCTTGTAGTCTCATCAACAATATGTGTCCCTGCAAATGCATTATTATAACGTAAAATAAAGACAATATCCTCCATTTCTGGTATATGCTGCTATTTGTCACTGTGTTATGTCCGTTGAATAGGAGGTAATAATGGCAGTCCAGTCTCGTCTATTTAAGACCAGCCCAATCAAAAGAGGAAAACCAACATGAAGTGCAAGTTTGGTCTTAATAAATGAAAACATTTGAAAGTGAAAGAAAACATAACACCATAGCACTGTATTGCAGTACATATTACAAGACCGACCTAAAGATTGCAGTACACAGTACATTGTTGTTTAGTCACAGCACTAATGTTCTCAACTGCAGATGTGCCCCTTCCCTTAGACATCGTAGTAGAGGCTGACAGCTCCTCCCTGTACGTTACCTGGGGAGTGCCGCAAGGGTCACATGACACCCACAAAGGGAGCATCACAAGCTACACCTTGTTCTATTGCAATCGGTCCAAGATCACCTCCAAATGTGGGGTAAGTATCCCATATCAGTACTTGTGTGTGACAGAAGAAGCTTGTGTAGCGTTAATGTTAATGACAGGAGGCAGCATTGTACCTAACAGAACCTAATGTTCACTTGTCACACCGACGACATTGGTTTGATTCCCCACATGGTACAATAGGGACCATTTCCGGTGTCCACCTTCGCTGAGGGAATAGAAGACAAAACAAACAAGGGAATGCATGAAAGTATAGCAAGTCCTTTATTCATTTCCAGGTTTCTTTGCAAGCCTTGGATTGTACTGTGGGTGAAATCTGGGAATAAGTAAAGGAAAACTTTCATATGTTCCCTTATTTGTTGCCATCAGTATATATGGCATAAAACAATACTCACAAATCCTATTAGTGTTATTTTCCACGAGATGCTGATAGGGGATTGTATATTTTTGTATAACTGTTAATCTGGTCACATTTTGTTTTGACAAATGTATTTCATGTATTTGTTGTATTCATATTGTATTAAATGAGTTGCTGAAAGTTTTGCTTGATAAACTATTGCTGTCCTACAGTGATGAGGTAGCATGCTTATGTCCGACATGGAGAGCTCTCTAGAATCCACAGTACAAGCTATATTATATTTAGTAAACTCAAGCAAGTTTTCTCCAGTTGTGTTTTTCTTTTCTAGGATGCTATTCACTGGCTGTCATTTACCCCTGAGGTACTGAGCTATGTATTGGAGGTTCCTGATGGTAACTTTTATAACAAACTCATCGGCATGTCTGTAGAGAAGGAGATAGCCAGTCAGAGAGTCAGCAGTGGTATTAAGTGGAACTCCTGCATGTATGACAGGAATAAGAGTAAGTATTTCTTGGAATATGTAAAAAATATTAGTAACAGCATGCAAATGATAAAAAATATATATGTATTTTATGTAATGTCAACCAGCATATGCTTCATTACTGTCAAACAGTTTTAATTAAACTGCAAGCATTAGCCAAAAAATCAAATATACATGTACACAAATAATCAAACTGTCAACCAAACAATCAGCTATTATCAACTGAACAATCACACATTGTCAACCAAACAATCAGACATTGTGATCTGAGCAATCATTGTCAGTCAAACAATCAGACATTGTCAACCGAACAATCAGACAAAGTCAACTGAACAATCAGACATTGTCAACTGAACAAACATTGTTAACACTGATTATGTTTCACTGTTTGACAGTAACTAGCCATACCAGTCTTCAATCTGTTTTCATTTTCCTTACAGGAAAGAAACAAAAACCGCACACTAGCAAATTGTTCCTCTGTTAGCACTAGATGGCAATAAGTTGATTTTCGGATGTTTCTTAGTGAAACAGACCCTGCAATGAAACTATGACAGTGAATATGATTGTCCCTTTAAAGTAAACGGACCAGTGAAGCAAACTTTGATCAATTTTCCCATGAACAGATTTAAGGATGACACTCCACTAAGTGTTGTGCTATAGTAATCACCATAGTAACCATCAGTTTATGCATATGATGTAATGACAACCATGTTGATCAGCATTGTGTCCTTAGATCATGAATTTGTGACCTTTAGCTAATTTTGTAAACATTGTAACTTTTAAATTCAGTTCATTGGTGGTATGAATAATTTTTAAGGGCAAGCTGTGTGAAGTTTTAGTTGAATTTGTGTAAATGTTTGCAGTTCCACCGCGTCCACAAAGTCTCAGCTTCTCTCGCCACCAGCCGGACAACGCCCTGAGTGTGGAGTGGCAGAGGTTTGGATGTGAAGAAGATCTACCCTACATCACACACTATGTCCTGTCGTACTGTCCCAAAGGCCAACACAGGAATTGTGAAGGTACGACTCATTCAGGGATATTGTAGTTTGTCACTGTTGACAATACTGCAGTTTGTAATAATCTGCTGTAATAAGTGCTAAGGCCTTGTTGTATTAAGTTGGTATGTGTTACCACAATGAACTCTGTTTCATGCTCTGTAGAATAAGACCCATCCTTGTCCCAATGGCAGACATTGGCAAGTTAGATATGTGTGTACTGTCCACAGACTGGTACATTCTGGAGAGTAAATTTGTGTAATTTGTTTTGACGAGTACATATGTAAAGGTGCATTAATGTGTACATTTGAAAGGGTAGATATGTGTTTTGTTAACACTGAAGGTACTTTTGAAAGGGTAGATGTATTGGTTCTGTCCTTGGTCAGGGTTTCAGGTTCCTGGATGGAACAAGGATCTTTACTTCAGCCTCTCCAGATGAGAATCAGTTTCATACTTGTCAGTATTTTGTGGAACTAACTCATACAGAGTTGGCTGCTGTGTAACTCACAAGATCTTTTACATGTTTCAGGTCAGTCAGTGCAAGTCAACATGTCTAACACTGAGGAAAGTCATGTGATCCAAGGTCTGTCCACTGGGGTGACATACGGGGTGACTCTCCAGGCTGTATCCAGGACAGGGGAGGGGCCGGAGACTGATCCTATCTTCAAACTTGTTGAAAACAGTGGTAAGGAATATCTCATTTCAAGGGTGTTGTAAACAGTAGTCAGGAATATTTCATCACAAAATTGTAATGAATGGTAAGGATGATATCATTGCAAAGTTGAAAACAGTGGTAAACAATATTCCTTTTCAAAGTTGAAAACAGTGGTCAGGAATATCTCATTACATTAACTTGTCTGTGTGTAGAGTCAAGTGACTTGATCACCACAGTTGTAGATAGTGGTAAAGAATGTTTCATTACTTACATCATTGTAACAGTGGAAAGGTATTTCTCATAGTTAATCTCAGCATTATTATTATGATATGTTCGTAACCACTAACAGAAGTAGTTTGTGCAATGCATGGCATCCTCCTTAAATTGTTACATGCCAAAATGTGATGAGTAGTAGACGCCTGGATGTTCTTTTGTCTTTTACAGATTTAACGCCAGGAGCAATCGCAGGCATCTCTTTTGGTGGAATATTCGCGTTCATAGTCGTCATCTCTTTCATGATCTGCTGCATAAAGTAAGTAAGGAAATTAGCATGTGACTCAACTGAAATATTCCTCACAATTATGTGACTGATGTTTCGAACCTGCAAGTCAAGTCACACATGTAGAGATATCAATGTTAATGTTGTTTGTATTGATTGTATTTAGATCATTAACTGAGGCACCACAGACTACAAGGCAGTGACATTGTTGATATGGCCATCTGCCCATTTGATTATCAGCCCATGTGTACTTGTACTGGCTTATATCATGGCCACATAACAGGAAACACAGGCTTATTTGGCCAATCAGATGCGTCAAATCATTTGCATTATATATTTTGGTCTCTCTGCTGGAGTAGTATAAGTAATGAGGGTAATGCTGGTTTGTTTGGCTTGGGTTGTTGAACAAGGCAGTCTTAGTACTTTGATGATCTTAACTCCAAATTATTAACCTACAGTGACATCACTCTATTGATCTTGGGGGACACTTTTTTTAATTAATATCAGTCAAAAAATGATACAATCCCACTTCCTCAGGCAGTTACCTTAACAACATCCCCCTGCTCCAGAACTTTGAATTATTACTTGTTTTGAAGACTGTTACAACTCTGTCTTGCCATCACTGAATATGATTATAAAACATGACATTATTGACAACTTTCACCATGTATTGCCAACACCCAGTTAGCTTGGCGAGTTTATCCCCTATGCCACGAAGGGCCACTGTGGGGAATAAGATTGTCGCTCAGGATGAACCGTGTGTTTCTCGCAGGATGGGTAGTGTGGGTAGCACACGTGCAAGGCATGTTTAGGGCATGCGAAGCACGTGCTTAGCCTGTGCAAGGCGAGGCGTCAGTTGCTAGTCTATTCTCAGTTGATTTCATCAGTGGATACCAAATATTCAAATTATATCTAAAGTATATCGTCAGTCGGTTTATGCGTAGGATATAACATGACCTGTGGGCATTATTGAAAAGTAAGCCCTCTACCCTTGGGAAATGACAGTGGGCTTTCAGTATTTCCTGCAGGAAGCAAGTTTACTTTTCTGTAGTGCCCATGGGTCATGCTATATCCTACACATATCACATACCAGTAAGGGACTACATACATTCACTCCTGGTAGCAGGGTCCAGATTCAGCAGTATGGCATTGTTCTGTCTGATATATCAAGATTACATCTGCATATTGGTATCTCACATATCCTTTATCTTACAACAGTTTCCTTCAAAATGTATCTACACTTACAAATATGAGTATGACTTTAAACACAAACCAAGAAACAAGCCCACATACATCACCATGGTACATTCATTATTACTAACCCTTTTCATGATGTCTTTGCAGGAGAGTACGTCAGACCTATAGAAACATGCCTTTGGATATAAAACTGCCAGAATTTGTGCAGGTAAGACATCGACATGGGTGAGCATTGAACTGAGTTCATGATAATTATTTGATATTCAGCTGTGCAATAGGTGATTTTGAAATGACAGATTTGTTGTTAAATAATTGTTGGAATTGTAGTATGGTTTAATACTTTCACAGAAATATTTAGCTTCAGTACAAACAGATCACTCATGGACAAAATTTGAAACCAGTCAAATATTAATGGGATGATACCTCTGAAATACATTCAGTAGCATTAACTGAGGTACACAATAGTGCCAGGGAATCTACAGGTTTATCATTTAGGGACCATTCATAATTTATGTCTGGGTGATAATTATTTTTATGAGGAAGAATGTACAATATGAATGACCCCCTGCAAAACTTTGTGTACAAAGCAAGTGACCAGGGACCACTCCCACACACCCACCTCCTCCCCTGCAAGTGACCGGTGACCACTCCCACACCCCCACCTCCTCCCCTGCAAGTGAATGATGACCACTCCCCCACCCCACCTCCTCTCCTGCAAGTGACCAGTGGCAACTCCCCCACCCCCACCTCCTCCCCTGCAAGTGACCAGTGGCAACTCCCCCACCCCCACCTCCTCCCCTGCAAGTGACCAAGAACCCTGAGTGTTATTCAACTATTATTCCTCAGTACTCTTTGCATTAGTACAAGGTTGTGTTGTGCTTGGTTGGTAGGGCAAGGTTGTGTTGTGCTTGGTTGGTAGGGCAAGGTTGTGTTGTGCTTGGTTGGTAGGGCAAGGTTGTGTTGTGCTTGTTTGCTAGGACAAGCTTGTATTGTAGTTGCTAAGACATGGTTGTGTTGGGCTTAAAGTATAAGTCTTCATTTTTTTGGGTTTTTTTATTTGGATGAAAAATATAATTCTCTTTATTGCAGGTTGATGAATACACACATATTTATGATAAGGAAAATAATAATATGATGAAGGAAACAGCAGAATCCAACAAAACAAATAACACAGATAACATCAGAATTGTAGGCAATCTTGAAGGTAGACTTAATTCCACATCCCACCTTAAATCAGAGGACAATGCTGGAAAAACAGAAAATGACCTTGAAACAGTTCAACAGGATCTGAAGCATATGACTATCCCATGTTCAGGCGAATCAACAGATTCCGAGTGTGAGAAGACCAAAATGTCCCATACTGATTCAACTGATCCATCAACCATCCAAGTGGACAGCTATCTGAAACTTGCTCTGTCCGGCAATTCCACTTCCACCAAACAGGATACTGGCAGTGATTACGTCACAAGAGACAAACTGTCACTGCTGGTGGGAAAGTCATCCCGTGATGCTTCATGTGACAAGACGTCACATTCTTCAGGGCAGAACGACGCATCAAGCCCGCCGCCTCCATACGAACCACCTCGATCTCCTGGTGACCAGAAGCTGGAGACTCCGCCACCAACGTACAGCTCCTATGTCTCATCCCAGACAGACTTCCCATCAGCCCTTGAGGAGAAGCAGATTTTTCCTTGCAGTGTGGGTGATAACAGCTCTCATCCACTATCTGTGTTACAGGGGCAACAGCCACCCTCTTCCTTTCCCTGCGGTGATGCCTTCTACGACGAATCTAAGTCTCAAGAAGAGTCTACAAGTTTCCAAGAACACGTAACCCCCAAACCTCAAAGTCATTCTACCGACAGCCCATACATTCCTTTTGACAAAATTCAACCTCCTCAACCTCCTCAACCACCTAAAGAGCAGAAGACAGTTCTGCCTCCAGCTGATGGCTATGTGTCTGTGTCAGAAGCCTCACAGATGATAAACAAGCATGGCTTAGAAGAGCCAAAAGCTATTTGTCAAACAGTAGAATCAGGGAACTATTGTAAAATAGGTATAAACGGCAATTTGGGGCAACTGGCAAACAGTGGCTATATTTCCCAGGCTGACATCCTGGGTAAGACATCTCCATCCAGTAATTCCTGTACAGTACCTGACCAGGCAACTGCTACCTTGTAGGTGCTGTCTACATTCAAGTAGATGTGAGGAAACAGTGTGTGGACCAATCAGGTATAACCAATAGGGCGTTAACTATTGACAACCTTTACTGAGAGACTTTCTATTTTGAAAATACGGGAGTATCATTGAACCTGTTCCACTCCAGGATTAAGTTTAAACATACACAAAGCAAATGAACATAATTATTGTCATTTCAGCAGCTTCATCCTTTGGTTTTGACTGACACATGCATTCATTAAGTCACCTGCACAGAAACCTGCATTCATTAAGTCACCTGCATGGAAACCTGCATTCATATAAAGTCACCTGGACAGACAAATGCATACATTAAGTCACCTTGACACAACCCATGGCCAAATTCATTAAGTCACCTAGACAGACACATGCATTCATTAAGTCACTTGCACGGAAACATGCATTCATTAAGTCTCCTGGACAGACAAATGCATACATTAAGCTTTAAGTCACCTGGACACAACCCATTGCCAAATTCATTAAGTCACCTAGACAGACACTTGCATTCATTAAGTCAGTTGGATAGGAACATCCATTCATTAAGTCACCTGGAGGGAACTCAAATTCATTAAATCACATGGACAGACACCTACATTCATTAAGGTACCTGGACAGAAACCTGCATTCATTAAGTCACCAGGACAGACAACTACATTCATTAAGCTTTAAGTCACCTGGACACAACCCTCCATGGACACCTCCATTCATAAGTCACCTAGACAGGAACATCCATGCATTAAGTCAGTCGGACAGACACCTGCATTCATTAAGGTACCTGGACAGAAACATCCATTTATTTAGTCACCTAGACATAAACCTGCATTCATTGAGTCACCTGGACAGAAACATCCATTCATTAAGTCACCTGGACAGACACCTGCATTGATGCAGTCACCTGGACAGACACCTGCATTCATTAAGTCACCTGGATAGACCTATGAATTCATTCATGGTATTCTACCAGTTTTGTCATCACTCAAAAGACATAATGTTTCCCTACGGAAGTGGGTTGCAAGCCCATGATTAAAGGGATTTCACCATATGTTTCTGAATTGTATGCCATGTTTATTAAGGCATATATGTGTTGATTCAAGTGTGTTTACAAGCATAGATCTCAGGACAAGGCAGACGTATGGACTAAACTTGAAATGTCATGGATGGGAGTGGTAGGGCTGCCATGTGGTGAAGACATTCACTCGTCAAACTGAATGGTTCCCACATGGTACAGTGTGTGACAGTTGAATAGGTCTGGATACTGGGTTTTAATCTCAGTTGCCCTTGTGTATGTGCCTAGGTTTGCCTGCACCAAACCTCTGCTTCGGCAAGGGTTAGGGTTACGAGTTAGGGCATGACATGAGTCCTGAATAACTTGCATCCTTCCATGATATGTCGACACACGACAGTATATCTGAAATAATATTCAAGGGTGCATTAAATGACATCAACAAACCCTTTTCCATGTCTTTGAGAAATATCTGCTTAAAGCGGTTTCAACTGTACAATTCTGACTATTTTACAAGCATGTTTAGAAAATAATGAATTTCCTTGCCATATATAAACCTAAAGTGTGCTTCTCACTATATACTAGATCATCTCTTGTTTTCCCAGAATAACCACATTTTAGGTTTTTATTTTGGATGGACAGGTTTTACTTTTCGTTAATAAGACTGCTTCCCAGGTTTTACTTTTCGTTAGTAAGACCACACATCCCAGGTTTTACTTTTCCTAACTTTATGTTAACATCAACATTCAAATGATACATGAGTGTTTGAAATCAACTGAAAAATATCTTTCAAATTCACAGTACTAGGGTTTTCCGATGCTGGATTGGAACCGCAATTCTTTCATTATTTCATCCTCCAGTTTTACATTGTCTACCAAAACCTCGGAGGCGTGTTTTCTCCCATAGATATGAAGTACATGTAAACAAAGAAGATGATTTGTTGGTAGATTTACAACAGTGACATATCACAGTGATGTTTATGTGTGTTATTTAACTCTGTATATATTTCATTACATGTTTTATGTCATTTCAAGGGTCTACCACCAATAAGTGATATACTGAAAGAAACAAGTAAAGGAACACCAGAAAATGCAAGAGTTCCTTTAGTATTTTCCAGTGTTCATCACTAACTCTGAAAAGCGCTGTGTGAGGAGATCTGAGAATACATAAAGGATCACTGACGTGAAGTGATGTTCCCTTATTTGTTTCCCTCAGTATATTGTGTTTTTTAAAATGAGTCTGAAAATGAAATTTAATTCAAAACTACAACATGAAGGATAATAACATAGTACACTTTTGTCAGGAAACAATTGCCAGTTTACTTTCTTTCTCTCTTGTATATACTCATCTGTGTAAAAATTAGTGATTTTATTCTGATATTTTTTTTTATTATTATTTTTTTTTTTTATTTATTTTTTTTTTTTTGTATCTAAATCCTTAAGTTTGGTTTGTTGATGGAAGGTGTTCTCACAAATAATGTCTTTACATTATATTAGTGTGAATGTATTTATGAAATTTTTGTGATAACACTGAAGATTAAATGAAAAGTTGCCAACAGAGCTTTTGAAACACAAAATCAAATGCACTGGTCTGGCCAAAGTTAATCTCAATACAGCTATCATGGAATGAACTATATTTGTAAACAAATTGTTTTGATATACTCCTATTTTGTTATACAGGTGAATTTACAATCAAATATATTGTTATGCTGAGTGTCAACAGTACGACTAGCTCATCCATGTTGAAAGTGACAAATTTATGTTGGCTTTAAAAGTTATTCTGAAATATTTCCTATTTAAACATGAAGACAAAAGAGTGAATTATTTTGTAAAAAGTTATCATTCTTGCCAATATATTTTATATACCTCATTATGAAATGTTCCATATTTCCTGTCCATGTCATTATACAACTTTATAAATATGATAATATATCATTATCTGTGTGATAATACGTCATTGTCGGTGTGTGATAATACATCTTTGTCTGTGTGATAATGCATGATTATCCATGTGATAATACATCTTTGTCTGTGTGATAATACATCTTTATCTCCATGATAATACATCTTTATCTCCATGATAATACATCTTTATCTCAATGTGACAATACATCTGTGACCTCTTTGTGTTAATCGGTATAAGGATGTTATCTCTCAAAATCTTTGGCACTCTCTTGAAATAAAGATAAGAACACATTTACGCTGAAATGTGATGTGTATGATAAATATGAAATTGCGACTAAAGTGACTGCATCTCCAGGGGTGGATCCAGAGGGGGTTGTGCACCCCACCCCCACCCTACAAATTTATTTGCCATTGACCCTCAAGAGCATTTACCCCTAACCTTTGGATTTCATGTTTTTTGTGCAACAACCCCACCACACACCCCCACCTCCCCACACCCCTACACCCCCATAATCTTGGATCTGCACCTGAGTTGGTTTGTATGTATAATATCCCATCACAATGCTCATGTTGTTGATCACTGGATTGTCTGGACTGGCAATAATTTACAGACTACCACACGTAGCTGGAAAATTGCTGAATGCAGCATTAAACCACAAACATTCATCAATCAATACCATAAGAACACCATTCAGGATCAGCATTTAATCAATAGATCTGGAATGGAATGATTTTTCCCACATTCCAGATATTTGTGGCTGTGTGGAGCATTTCATGCATATATAATGCATACTTTTCCTTCCATCACATATATTCTTATATCTTTACTTGTTATACTTACAGTCCGTGTGTTTAGTACATATTCCTGTAGTGAAAATTGTCTTGTAATTATTATAATTTGTTTGAGATTCCATCATTAGATTTTGTATGTATGTACATGCATCAAATACATTGGTGCATCATTCCAAATACTGTTACAATTCTCTGAAGCCATGAGCATGGCTATGTACTTGTACCGAGCTACCTTGGTTGAGTGACAAATTTCATTATTCTGTCTACTCAGAGGGAGGTATAGGAAACCAACATGTCAGTATTTTGTTGTTTGTTAAAGAAACAGTATGTTATAGGACTGCAATATTTTCCTAAGTTTGTATGGGGCATCAGATATTTGCTATGTTGCGATACTATATCAGTTGGAACTGAGGTTGAAATTAAACGATTGGTTAACACGAGGTAGGGGATGTTCCATTTTGCAAGCATACCACTAACCAATGCCAATACACATGAGAAAAAGTAATATATATCCATACAGATGACACATTTCTGGGGGAATGGAATAAATTGTTGCATTTTCCCTTAAATTCTCTTTCTCATGTTCCTCCTTGGCTTCATCATTTGTCTTTTGTCCATGTTGTTAATCCAATATCCCCTACTTATTTTGAACGGTATAACTACTACTTTGGTGTCTGTTTGTGTTAAGATCAATAAACAGTGTTAGGGATAACATGTACCCATGTCAAGGATTTGTAATGCCAAAAAAAATAGCATCATGTTTTATATTATCACTGACAAGCATTTTTTTTTAAGATTTAGTGCTAAACCCCAATCAGAGACGATATGTAAATATTTTATTATAGTGATGCTCTGTTTTACCCAGTGTATATCAATGTATACTAACTCTTGTTAAATGCTTGTTCTTCATTCATGAATATGATGTCGATAGATGTTACAAGAATGTGACATACAAAGTCTGGCACTCAAAACAATATTTCTGTATTTTGTGGTCACAATGTACATTCTTCCATAAAATGTTCTTGTATAACAACATGTTGATTCTGATTTTTGGTAGGTTTTCTAAAATAAATGGTTAAAACATAGCTGGTGTTTTTCTGTCCTGTATTCACTACATATCAATTGTTCTTGTCTTAGCAGATTTAACAAACATGCTTGGGGTTCGTTTCTCCTTGTTGACATGAGTTAGGGGCACATTTCTGGTGTTGCTGTGATGCTGATAGGATATTGCTATGGTAGAGAAAAACACTCACTCACTCACTCACTCACTCACTCATGATACTGAAGTACTATAACAACATGCAAGATGTGTGAGTTCTTCAGCTCATGATATCACATTGGTCAGTACAGCATGCTTGGTTTATCCCACTTTACATTGGTCAGTACACCATGCCTGTTTTATCTCACCTTACATTGTTCAGTACACCATGCCTGATTTATTTCATGTCACATTGGTCAGTACACCATGCCTGATTTATCTCACCTTACATTGGTCAGTACACCATGCGTGATTTATCTCACCTTACATTCAATAGACCACATCTGTTATGTCTCACCTTTCACTGGTCAGTACACCACTACTTATATTTCTCACCTTCCGTTTGTACATTTGTAGCTGATCCATGTATGCTAACCCGTTCAGTTTTAAATCAGATTTAGAGCCAGCATAAATCCATTATACTACCTCTAACATGTGATAGCAACTGACAAATATGGCCGTTTGGCGCATCTCTCTGTCAGCTGTTACAAGAAGAAAATCAGTAAAAAGGTTTGATGTAGATCCGGTTGATAGATCCCGATGAGCCAGCATTGTACATCACATTGCTCCGGCAGCAATACAATTACAATATTTATTATGTTGTTATGGTCTCTTCTTGTGTAATGAAAGTCACATCAGGGGAATGCTTCGGGATACAGCTCAGAAACGTTGACATGTTCTGGTATGTGATTCTTAGTGTCAAGTTCCCAACAGGTGTAGCGTGTGATTCACTAAGATGTGGGGCATGCGGGAAGGATGTGTCGAGTATCTATAAAAGGCGACTATGCTTGTCGTAAGAAGCGGCTAACGGGATCAATTGGTCAGGCTCACTGACTTGGCTGACACACGTCCCATTACTCGATTACTTACAGACTGATGCATATGGTTTCAATATTGCTGAATGCAGTGTTAGACATCTACCAACCACCCAATGCAATCCCCACAATTTATAATCTATACAGACCCGTGAAGATCCGGGGCAGAATAGGTTTTCAGCAACCCATGCTTGCCAAAAACGTGACTCTGCCTGTCGCAAGAGGCGACGTTGCCATTGATGCACGCTTGGCGTTTTACATACACACTGTGTCAGTAGGATTAGGGCGACTGGTTTCAACAATAACTGGTAGCACCAATTTTAAGGGCAGTATCTGAACGGTCAAGTCTGAAGCCATCAGGTGCGTGGCAATGTAAAATTAAAGACTCGTGATGAGGTTAACACCAGTTTTTTATGAGCCCTCAAAAAGTAATATTGACCGAGTACGAATTCCGATTTTAATATTGCTCTTCGTGGGTCCATAAAAACAGACATTGACCGAATTTACCAGTCTATAGTTGTTGTTTTTTGTGTGTGTGTTACCGAAAAAAGCTTCTAAAAACCAAAATACGACCATTTAGTCAAGAAAAATGATCTTATTTCCTCTACAAACCGATAACGTTATGTCAACAATACTGTGACATGTAATTCTAAGATGCTTCGGTGAATGATCAGTGGCGCCGACTATACTTTATCGGACGACAATGTGCACTCTTTGCATTACGTTACGCTGGTGTCACTGCGTCCTCGTGCTTTAATCATTATGGATCAGGGCAAAACTATACTGTATGACAAAACACATTGTGGTAGAGCGAACTTTGTGTGAGAAATCCACTCAGAACCAGCAAAATATAACACAGGCATGTCTAAAATAGTCAATATTATGTATTGAGCAGACAAGGGCAAGATACAAAGATTCACAATAAAGGTGTCTAGTACAATGTAACTGAGTCAAATAGTCTAATGGGTCATAAATGAAATATCAACTCATCAAAGTCTTGGTTTTCAGTGAGAAGCAGTTGTACTAAATCTTTCACGGCGAGCGGTCAGTCCTGGATGTAGGTCGATGTCGATGATCAGACAAAGTGTCAGGCAGATGTAGATAGGCCGAATGATGACACAACTCCTGTATTACTCTGGGTGTAAGTCCGTGACTGTCGTGATACGAAATGTGCCCCATAATAGCTATCACTCAAAACTCTAAACATTGTGAGCCAATAATAACTATCACTTAATCAATAGCAATACAAATTACAGAAAACACACTCTCGTAACAGACGTCATAGGTTGACGTCACAGTGCTCTCATGTCAATATGACTTTTGGTCAGACCTGGGTTGCAGTCAATATGCATTACTGTAGACGGTAACGTGACCGACTTTAAACCATTTAGATTGCCAGATAATATGCTCACATGATAATATAGTTTAGTGTCAGGTGAACTAAAGTCAGTGAGTTTACTTTAACGCCGTGTCAGCAATATTCCAGTTATATGATGGCAATCTGTAACTTATCGAACCTGTACCAGGCAATCCAGTGATCAATAACATGAGCATCGATCTACGCACTGGGATACAATGACATGTGCCAACGAAGTTAGTCAACCTGACCACCGGATCCCATTAATTGCATGGGTTACTGCAGATCAGTTCTAACCCGAATCTTCACGGGTCGAGTGAAGAACAAGTGAAAATATCATTCATTGAAAAGGTTCGTGCCAGAAGTGGAGAGAAACATTAACACTGGTTATGTATTTCTAACAACGTCGACCAACGTGTCAGTATTTATTTTCAGCCGTTACAGGACTGTCTCCCACAATTGTATTTCGAGACGAGCTCCATCTTTGTATACACAAGGTGTAGCAACGACAATTGGTATGAACATCGTGACGCTCACCCTGTTTCTAATTGTGAATACTGAAAGTAAGCATTGTGTCGCTTGCAAGGGCTGTGAGGTATACACAAAGGCTGTACTTATTCAAAGTCTGGGACAGGATGAAGGTCTCCGTCAAATGTACATCACAAACCTCCAACCATGCGGCACTCACAGCACCTGCATATAACACTCGAACTAGACTACTCCTATGTATGGGTCCTCCCACTCGCGCAACTGAAAGGTCATAGGTGCGCATGTTTTTCAAGAGCAGCGTATTTAATTATCCACACACGGTCGAACGTGACATAGTTATGTCAGTGTTTGCATCTTTAGGATTCGAACCAAGAATGAATTTACCATTGTTTGCAGATTTAATCTCAACTCAACATTTTTGGACAGCAGACGACAGTTTCTTGGAACAAGCGGCAAATGTATAGTTCATTATGAACACCGTCAAGACCTAACTATCCATAACAGCTTCTAACCGAGTGATGTGATATCCGTTCCACGGATACTGACAAGTCTCCGATGTTGAAAGTCAATAGTCTGATCAAAGTAAGAATGAAAAATGAATCCAAAACATCAATGCAGGTGAAGAACCAGTTCTCGTATGGATAAATACCCACCAATACGTGTTGAAAATGTCTTGTGTAAGCTTTCGTTAGGTAAACGTGTTTTGAAACATCTCGTTGCAGGTAATCATGAATCCCCTGTAGTATTATCCACACGCCGAACATTATACATATTCTCCAATTATAAGGAGGTCATTTACCAAATTCTGTTCCACAGAAGCAGAATTAGGGGCTTTGTCACTTTAATTTGACAAGATCTTAAAAGCAAAACGCTTTATATTACAATGTAAAATGTTATATGACCAAAAACTGATTGCGACAATCTTGGAGGATCATCAGAAGGATCTTTGTTGCATATAAGCTGAAGAGCTGAGCAAAGGAGGTATACCCCCGTACTTGATGGTGACTATAGACTTGAAAGAAACAAGCAATGATTATTCGGTGGTGTGTTAAATTTGGGTATAGTATTATGTTTGTACCCTAAGTCTCCAGTTCGATTGCACTGTTAATTGTGAATAGTTCTGTACAGGTTCTGTTCGTTTGTGTCTAACACCTCTCCAAGCTAAAGGCCAGAGATATAACAACAGTCTGTGAATAATAGATTCTGTGCAAGGCAACCCGACAACGGACATTATTACTATTGATCTGCAGCAATTGCGATCACCTATATCGTCGAGCCTGACCACCACATCCTGTAAATGGTCTCTTTCTACAAGCATGAGTGTCTGAATATCATTCATGTCACCAGCCACCAGTCATCAGTCACGTGCCGGTGAGAAAGTACGATGTGGAATAGAACCGTGAATTTGACCAGGTTTGTTTCCATGTGTTTTGAAGTTCGCCTACAGCATGTAATGCAACATGCCCTTGAATAGCACCATTTAACCTGATCTGACCGTCTGTTTCTTGAAGTGACACTTAACCTGATCTGACCTTGTGTGTCTTGAAGTGTCACTTAACCTGATCTGACCTTGTGTGTCTTGAAGTGTCACTTAACCTGATCTGACCTTGAGCTTCTTGAAGGGACACCTACCCTGATCTGACCTTGAGCTTCTTGACGTGACACTTAACCTGACCTGATCCCGTGTTCACTAAAGTGACCACCTAACCTGACTTGACTCCGGGTTCAGATCCTGACCTGGTCCTGAAGTAACTGCTTATACATGTAGATGTTTGGCCCTGTAGATACTTATGTGACCGCTCAACCCGATCAGGTCATCTTCCGTTCACTCCCATGTGGCCAAGTCTGATCCTGCTTGAGACGTCAGAGGTCAGGATCTGATCACAAGACCTTTTACGCAGGACATATAATAGATTTCAAGACGGCTTATACTCTAAATTTGGTTATTATCCACATCTCCAAAGCTGAATGTCGCACTGGGCAGGACAGACGAAAATATATCTCAACTGATAAAAACTTAATAGTTTTGAATCCATCTAATTTAAAGCAGTGGTTCCAATGTTACGCCTATTTTTAAACACCCAAACAGTTTAGCACACCATGCACAGCGAGTTGTTTTTTATTCTTTTTCAGATCGAACGATAGTAAAACACACGTCGAACAATCTTCAAATAAATAAAAGTCGTAACATGCTCAAGAAAATATTAACTGTCATGTCAGTTGTGGTAACGTGCGGCTTCGGGTTGCATTTCAAGCGTGAGTTAGTAACACTGTGAGTTCAATGTGTGTCTTGTTTTGTATGGCATATTGTGAGGACATGCATACACTTGTCAAATAAAGGTTTGGTTTCAATGTCGACGCATAACCGTGACAATGAACGTAGCGTGATCATGAACCATAACAGATTGGGTTACACTATGCGGCATATAAAGCGGGAGTCGTGTCAATGGAGCGCCTGTAAAATCTCACACAAAGCGTCAGTTCAGGTCGGAAATCAGAAGACATTGACTGTGACTTGCTCCAGTGAGCTTTTGAGCGAGGTGTTTACAGATTTTCGAAGGAGCGTCATCTCAGAATGTAATAAACATCAACGTGCTTTGGGTTGTTTTTGTTTGCCAATTTGGTGACACCCACCCCCATCACGTGCATTCTGTAGGGCAAATCATGATCAGAGTATAGTGATCTGGGAATAGAACCAATAATTAATGATTGGAGCAGATCCAAGATCGCACCGGATGTACCTGTGTACAATACATTGCCTGGATCTAAAATCCAGTGTTCTAGTACACCATGTCTATTTCATGAGTGCGCCAATAATTTTTATAATTTTTAGGCTTTCATATTGCATTTGCTTCTCTATAACAAACATGAGCTCCTCATACCATAAATTATCAATTTTCCCTTAAACCCTGACTTCAGTCCCAACAATTATCACCCTTGCCCCTGCTAAGTTCATCACTTCAGTATAGAGGCCCTTGCAGTGAGAACCCTTCCCGTTGTCACAGCATCCAGCCCCTCATTGCTGTTCCTATTTTGTCAATATATCGCTAAATGTGATCCTGGTGCAAATGTCAATAGTATCATATATTTACCTTTCTTCAGCTGCGCACTGAATGAAGTTAATGCAATCAAAGCCCACCTCGTTATCACTGCTACAGGTCTGCGTCTCGGCCAGGTAGGTATTGATCCCTAGCAATGATGAGGACAGGGAGGAAAGAGCCAGAGATGCACAATACCATCACTCTCACGTAAGGACTTGCTCTGGTACAGCTGCTGGTTGAGAGGTGAGTCCAATACTCTGTAATCATCACTTTGTGACAGCATATGGTTGTTTAATTATCCTATGTACAAACCATCTGTGCAGTCTGACTGACTGATTCCATTTACCCACTAGTGGCAATTTGTGGATATTGTCAGTACACCACTACTGGTGTGCTGTTTATATATTGTTGACTGGCATTGTTGAATCTTGGGCTGGCTGTGATTATGTGACTTCTTAACTTACATACTTTCTCCATGTGATTCATACTTTTGGACTGGAAGGGTGCTTAGCAGTGTGTGCTATTGTATGACATCAGTGAGTGAGTGAGTTTAGTTTTACACTTTTAGCAACGTTCCAGTAATATCATGATGGGGAACACCAGAATTAAGACTGACTCCTTCATGTCCTTGTAGCCATGAGGGGAAACAAATCCAGTCAGTGGTGTGCCAAGTGATGATTTAACTGCTAGGCTTATTACTTCAGTCACATGGGGATCAGGTACATACAGAAAAGTAGTCAGGTTTGGTGATATATGCTGATGCTGTTGACCACTGGTTTGTTTGAGGCAGGGCCACTGCTTTCTTCCTCAACCAATGTGTTCTTCCACAATCAATCTGTTCTTGCTCAACCAACATGCTCTTGCTCAACCACTGTGCTCTTCCACAAACAATCTGTTCTTCCTCAATCAACATGCTCTTCCTCAACCACTGTGTTCTTCTGCAAATAATATGTTCTTCCTCAGTTGACATGCTCTTCCTCTGCCAGTTTGCTTTTCTCCTACCATTTTTTCCCTTCAGCTTATGTGTTCTTCATCAACCAAGTTTTTCTTCCTCAAATAGTTTGTACTCTTCCTCACATGTTTTCTTTTCAACCAATGTGTCCTTCCAAGACCATTTTTATGTTCCTCACAAAGTGTAGTCTTTTTCAGCAATCAAATTCCTCTTCTTCATCCAATAAGTTGTTCGTCCTTAAACAATGAGTTCTCCCTGAACCAATGTGTTCTTCCTCTAAATTCTTCCTCAGTCAAATTTTAGAACAAAAACATTATCACCTTCATGTAAAATTAAAATACACACAAGAACATTTCAAGTTTTCTGACAAGTTCTTCCAATTTCTCTGCTTCTCACAAATCCTAATGTGATCATATTGTCATGATCACAATGTTTTGTTAAACATAACAATATTTAAGAAGTGACTATTTGCTTAAGTAAAACTTGGTCATGAAAAATGCAGTGTATTGTGAGTTTAGCATCCATTTCATGTGACATTCAGAATTTCTCCATAATCAGAAAGATAGCATTTATTCTGAATAATTTATAAAACATGCCACTAGATTCCGTTTGATATGTCATCCCCAAGAACTCTTATTCCAGATTTGCCTTTTTGTTAAAGTTTTTATGAGGTGTTTTAATATTGCACTCAATTGAAACTAGAGAACACAGCATTAATAATGTAATTACTCCACAAGAATATCTGTGCATTGTTCAGCCTTAGAACAATGCTGTACGTTAGAAAGAAAATGTGCCCCAAAATTTTCTAATTAATAGCCATTATGAAAAGATTTTGAAATGTAATCCACATCAATAGGTATTCTGCTTGTCCATATATGAACACCATACCTCATTAGTGAACAGACCTCACACTGTAATACTTGTTTTGAAATGGGTTTCGTTTCAATTTTTGTGTGAAAGAATTGGCAGAATTTCCCACATGTCTAATCCTGCAATCCTTTAAGAAGTAAACAGACTTTGGGCATCATAAACACCAGATCTGTGTTTAAACACCTGCCAGGGGGTGCTTACAACGGACAAAACGTTTCCTCATGGACTGCAGATGACAACATTGATCTTGCCATGCTGATACTAGACTTGTGGAGATATATACTCAAAGGCAGAAGTAACTGTGCAATTATGTGATAACTGAAAATTAAATCAATTCATGATCATGGGCTATTTGGCTTGCCTTTAGTCTTCTAAACAACAAACTGTTTGGGTAGATATACCCAAGTGTCTTGATGTCATTGAATAATGAAACAAAATGGAAAGGTCACGGCATTTTCTTGCCTTTTCAAACTTCTAATAGGTAAGAAAAACAGAGAAAATTTTCGTTATTGTTTATCTCAAGTACAATGAAATAATTTACTTTGTTTAAATTCTAATGTTGTAGAATTAATTTCAAAGCAGTTTTTAGCTCATATTCAACCCAGTAACCTTTAATGCTTTGAATTTTCAATGAAAGAAGAGTCACCAGTTACAAATAAAGTCCTTTAAAAAAAAACCGATTGAAGCAACTTGCCCAGTGATTTCCATGTCCTGGCATTATACAACCAAGTATTTAATGGTGGAATTATGTCATTATCCTTTTATGGATCCTAGTTACATAAAAGTTGAAAATGAAGAGAGTGATTGAGTTTAGTTTTACGCCACACTCAGCAATATTCCGGCTAGAGGTGAGTGTTTTATAAATAATCAAGTCTGGACAAGACAATCCAGTGATCAACAGAATGAGCATCAATCTACGCAATTGGGAACCGATGACATGTCTCAACCAAGTCAGCGAGCCTAACCACCCGATCCTGTTAGTCACCTCTTGCGACAAGAATGGTTGCCTTTTATGGCAAGCATGGGTTGCTGAAGGCCTATTCTACCCCCAGACCTTCATGGGTCTGAAAATGGATTTTTTAATCAAAATTATTCTTTGCTGATTTTAGCATATACCTTTTTCATATTTGTTCACATGATAATTGAATGCCCTATCTGGAGCTCAGGAGATAGCATTGATCTGAATATGCAGAATGTTTATGAGGATGGGGGGGGTACCATCAGCATAGTGGAACTGATTTGTGGCCTTTCATGAAGTGTGTTTGGAATGAGGGTGATTAATTAAGTGTGTTTTATAGATGTAGTTATTGACTACTCATCTGGAATAATGTCTTGTGAAAGTTATTGTTTAACTAATGACAGTTGTCGTGTGGAAAATAGGTTTTTAATATGTGTGTTGATTGGTGTGGTGGTGACAGGGAGTCTGTGCCACAGTCATTTCACTAGAGTTGTTGACATTGTAAGATCTCCATCACATCTGAGTTTCTTCCAGTGTACACTGGCACACTAAGATGTGACTGAAATGCCTAACGAATGCACACATACGCTTTGATAATGATCAGTGAACACCCGTCGGAATCATACAGCCCAGCGAGAGATGATTTATGATGATGGACAAGTGTTTTGTTGTTTCTCTTGGGATATGTTTAGCATTCATGTGAGTATGTCACAACTGAATAATCTTTACCCCCATATTTTTTCTTCTTTTGTTTTGCTTCATTTTTTACTTTATTTCATGTGATGCCTTTGTCTAATGGAATTTCAGACATTTCCCATGTAAATAGCAATAACAAGTCTCATACACCTGCTCCTGCTCATCTCTGTCAGGAGGTATTGTATATATCAGTACCAGTACGGCATTTCATTGTTCATTTGAAACCCATTGTTAAAAATGTAAATTCTTACAAATCATGTATTCTTGTTTCCATGGGAACATCACTAGATCTGAGATCACTTACAACATATAACTGTTTGAACTTTCTAAATGATTCATAGCAGTGGTACATCCTGTCTGTCAGGTGCATGCATAATACAACCATCATCATTCTGGGTCTATTTGTCAGGAACAAAATCATTGATGTGTGCTCGATCTCGTAACACTGAGAGTGAGTGAGTGAGTGAGTGAGTGAGTGAGTGAGTGAGTGAGTGAGTGAGTGAGTGAGTGAGTGAGTGAGTGAGTGAGTGAGTGAGTGAGTGAGTGAGTGAGTGAGTGAGTGAGTGAGTGAGTGAGTGAGTGAGATGCAGCGTTGAAAGTATTTCAATATATGACAACATGTCAAGCGATGCAAAGATGACATGACATGGCTGGGGTTGTAGCCTGTGTCACTAGTTCTGGAGCAAATGTTTTAATTCTTGGTCAATGATAACATTGGAACTGTCAAAAGAATTATTGAACACCAATCGTACATTAATGATACTGAGTGGGAAAATACATGTTTTAATTTTTAGTATAAATTTAATATAAATGATGAGGAGATAATTACAACACAACTGCTTTCATTAAGATGTGGATGATGTCAGCCAAAGCCATCTGCCCAGTAAGACCCAGCCATCTGCTTAGCATTACCATGGTAACGTTACTTTAAGATAGAAGCAGACATCAAGCCCATTTTCTTTAAAACATGTAATATAACATGTTTCATGGTGTAAGTTTCCCAAACCATGAATTTAAATAATAATCTAAGCACAGTGGAATTTTGAGGGGATGAGCTAGTGTGTTATCACTAGATCATGAGTTACTATGAAAATGCAACTTATTGTTTTCTGAAATATGTATTTGGCATGTATATGAGCTCAGTTTGACGACAGAGTGGTAAAGGACTGACAGGGGAAAGACTGTTTGCGTAGGAATTAAAGTTTGGGATGAAAGCCCTGTTTCCTGCAGTTATGGCTGAAGTTGATCTGAACCAGACATAAGTCTTTCATACTCACGCCTATGATGATAAACAAACTGCTACATACAAACATTTACAAACAATCAAACATTTGTTTAACGATTAAGTAGTCAGCTGTCTGAAACAAATGGCTGAATGCTTGAGTTCTCCAGACAATTTTTTGTAAAAACATTAGACTTTTTACAACTTTTTTTCTTAGTCTCTCTCCTGATTTGTCAATTTTCCCGGCATGTTTGGGCCCTAGCTTACAGAGGATGGAACGAGTTATTAATTATCCAACATTTTCAGTAAATATCCTACTTAAAACATTTTAAAAATTCCTTAGATTACGTCAGTAGGAAATTATGAGGAGAGAAAGAAAGAGAGCACAATGAGGAATGGTTTCTTGCAATACCTCCCAAGTAACGGTTTCAGAATGGATTAGTTGTTGGAATATATTCCACATGATATCTGCACCACATTACCCAACTTCCATCAGCTGTTCTTGATAAAATTCCAGTTCCAAACTGCTGACTCTTTCATCACATCCTAAGTCTGATAGCAGTGCATGCTAGGCACATGTATTACAACTCCCTCTAAAATGCCCCAAGTCCTTAAGACCTAGAAAAACAGCTGTTGCACACTGCTACAACATGTCAGGTTGGAAATTTAATATCGCAACAGAGGTTACAGAATTAGCCATTGCTGCACAATGAGTTCCATTAACGTGGCCGACATTGTTGTAGAAGCTTGATACTAAAGACTTGTTAGGCACATTTACTTGTAATACAAAACACACCATGTCTAGACTGGTCCTAGCTGAGATTACAAGTTACCCTGTCTGTGCAAGTTAATTCCGTCACAGCTGTGTATTGACTTGGCTCCGTATGAAGGTTGTCTGTTTATAATCTGAAGTCTAATGCTTTAAATATTAAATGATATTAAAATAAAATTATAGAATACAGAATTTGTTGTTGCAAGACTTAATATTGTGATATTTACAGCAGACCTAATTATAGGCATTGTTATCAAACATTAGTCCCGAGTACTGAAATGTTAGTGGTATGTCTGCAGAAATGTCCACCTGTTTGAGCTGTGTAACCAGTAAACACAAAGCGAGAAATGCAATGACCCAGCCAGTAGTTATCTCCCTTGGTTTGGCACTGAGAAGTTTTTGTAAACCTCCTATCATGAGTTCCACAGCATGATCTCATGAAGCACGAAAAATAATTTTTAACTGGAAAAACATTATTGAGAATATTTCAAATTGTAAACCAAAAGTCACTGTGTTCTGTAATCTGATTGGTTGAAAAACATGATCAATTGGTATTAGATTCCCGGAAACTGCAAGACTATTCACTGCGTATTAACACATAAACAATTGTCTTGTTGTGTCATCAACAGTGGTGACGTCATTCAAATCATATTGTGATGTAAAGTTAGAATGACGTCACAAATGAGCAACTCCAGATGCTACCATGGAAACCAGCTGAAATGGCCAGCTGATGACACTTTACTGCTGTATTCATACTCGATGTAAACGAGTGCAGACAGTAAAACCCCTTTGGTTTACTTTTGTGTTTACAATGTCGATAAACATCATGTGTTGGCCAATTTCCGGGTGTTATTGAGTATTTGAAGCACGGGAATATTTCATTTGAAACCTCCGGCTGACACCGTCGGTTCCAAATGCATTACCGTGCTTCAAATACTCAATAACACCCGGAAATTGGCCAACACATGATGTTTATCTCCTAATTGATTATATTCAATTTTAGGGATGAAAAGGTCTTATGGAGAGATACTGTCAGCAAATTTTGAGTATTTAGTGGACTACAAACTATTCGTTTGTTTGTTCATGTGTTTGTTCATTCGTTTGTTTGTTTGTTCGTTTTTTTTAGAAGTGTGTGCAAGAATGTATTTTTATTTAAATATTCCTTTCACTTATTCCCTCACTGACTTAGAAGCAAGTGCAAATTCATTCATTCGTTCGTTCGTTCGTTCGTTCGTTCGTTCGTCCGTCCGTCCGTTCGTTCGTTCGTTCGTTCGTTCGTTCGTTCGTTCGTTCGTTCGTTCGTTCGTTCGTTCGTTCGTTCGTTCGTTCGTTCGTTCGTTCGTTCGTTCGTTCGTTCATTCATTCATTCATTCATTCATTCATTTAAATGTTCGTTACACATACTTGTTGATTTTTTTTATCTTATCTGAAGATTTAGTTTTGTGAGCATGTAAAACAACACTGCATTTCAAGACTATTTGAATAATTTCTTTTCCGAATTGTCATTCTTTCATAAAAACATACCTATGGAGCTTTAAAGAGACCTTGAATATGGAGACGAGCCAGCATCACCTCAAACCTTGCCAGCTTTTCTTTTTTTATGTCTTGTATGGCTTTCTCATGTCACAAGCCATAGTTTGAGGAACTGGTACTCCATTTAATAAATGTACCAGTCTTAATGAAAGGAGTCGTAGCTGTGTATTGAGAGAACAGTCTGATGTCAGGTATGTGTGATATCTAACATTCTGAGATGTAGAAAGACAACTTTGACAGCCATAAGGTTCTGTTATTGTTTTTGAACAGATTTGTAAACATTTTGACTGGTTTTCATTATATCCAGACCTCTTGAGTTTCTTTTATTTATATCATTTGGCAAAATGTTTTGATTAGAGATGTATATATGAAGAACTGTGTTTATTTATTACATCAAATTCCTGTAAGAAATTCTGAGAAATGATGTACCAAAAACTTTTGGAAAGTTATAACTCAAAACCAGTGGAAAAATATATTCAAACACAAATATGTATGACATAAAATAAGCTATATAAGTCAAAACACAATTATGTAAAACAAGAATTTTAAACCAACAAATTGAAGACCAGAAACTTAGCTATATGTTACATAGCTTGATGATTTCCAGAAGATCAACATGACAGAGTGAGTGAGTGTTTTGTGACTGATGGTCGACATCATGAACACTGACAATACCAGCTGCTTTGCTCAGGCTTTTGCAACAAACATGGGGACAGTATTTCATTGCCATTTCACTGATGAAGGGTGAATAAAGGTGATAACTTATGGATATCAGCTTCTTTTGTTATGAGGAAGATGACTTTATTCTAGATATCTTTAAATTTCTTCAGGTAAACTGCAGCACAATCTTTAGAGAATGTCTTCCCAGCGTCATTCACCTGGTGAAGGAGTTAATTGTTCCATGAAACATTGTGTTCCTTAGAATAAAGAGGTTCACATCCATAAATTCTTTACTTCATGTGTGTCAGTTCTAAACGGCAGATGGCTCAGCTTGGATTCAATAACCCACATGGGTACAATGTGTGAAGCCCATTTCTAGTGTCCTCATGATGATAATACTGGAATGTATTGCTAAAAGTGGCGTAAATCCATACTCGCATACCATAAACACTATTCTCCACCACACTGCACACCTGTCTGAAATGTTCAGACAGTGTGTTACATGTAACCTGTTACGTCCTATTAAGATACAGTTTGGATCCACGTTGGATCCTGAAGACATGGTACACCAACCATGGAGTCACAGTAAATGCTTGGAGATAAGCTCTTCTCCAGACGTGCATTGTTTACTTGTATTAACCTTCCTGGAACATAATGGTGACGTGCAGACTGATGGTGACAATTTCTTCCTTCTCAAAATAATTGCTTACAAAGGTAATTCATGACTAAGAATAGCCATCAGTGCAGTCCATCTGACATCTTTATTTACAGGTGATATGTTTTGTTTAAAGCTAACGAGGACAAAGAGTGTGTAGAGACAAGCACTGTAAGAAGACTTTGTTTAATCTTGGGGACATATTTGTCCAGTAGGGACAGTGTCCGCGACGTCGCTGCACTGCAGGAGTATACCTCCTCAAACATAGGTCTGTTACGGCAGCAAGATTAGGGAGTAAATAGTCCTAACGTGCAGCATTTTAACGTGTTGACACAAGACTTTCTATGTCATTCCCAGCATGGGTAAATAGGCCTGACCCAGGAGACAGCTTCATCCTGCTACCGCAATGCTAGTCCTCATGTCTCCTCTGTCAGTTGTTCCTTGCTGGAAGAGGCGGTTGGTAGTCGGTGGGGTTGTGGAAGCCGTCTGGAAGCAGCAGTGTTGAAATAGCTGGCAGCATTTAAATACTTGAAGGGATATCATTTGCAGCTGTTGAACAGTGGCTGAATCAGTTGAACTGTGACCAGTGTTGCATCTGTTGAAATGTGACCAGTGGTTCAATTGGTTGAACTGTGACCAGTGTTGAATCTGTTAAAATATGACCAGTGGTTTGTGTTGATTGAACTGTGACCAGTGGTTACGTTGGTTGAACTGTGACCAGTGGTTGAATGGGGTGAACTGTGACCAGTGATTGAGTCGGTTGAACTGTGACCAGTGATTGAATCTGTAGACCAGTGAACTGGTCAAACCTTACGGATAGTGATACTAGCTGCAAACAGATGATAATGATAATATCATGCCTGCAAAGATGAAATAGTCACTTTGGTTGCAGTGACTGGAGAGGGAATTTGTTTAAAATATATTAATATTGACTTGAGTTGTGAAGAAATGGTATAATAATTGACATTGTGATTGCGGTCAGTTTGCGATGAACAACTGAGACCTCACTTATGGGACATCTGTAACGGGCAGCCTAAATGCCATATGTGAATATGACCCGAGGGATTATTAACTTACCCAGTCAACACTGAAAGCATCTGGTGAGTAGATGTACAGCGATCTATACTGATCCTCTAAACAGTTTATCCCATAAAAGCTATTTGCCAAGTCAAGCACCATTGCTACAATACTGGCTCGGGTCCATCCAATAAGCCGTTTCTAAACTTAATAAAAAGGTTGTTTTAAACTGCGAAAAAAATACTGGCATGGCTTTGCTATCTTGCAAACAGCATTTTAACAAACACTGACACAACAATTCTAGACTTGACAAACCCATGATTGATATCCAAAGCAACATTCCATGTTGTATGGGTACTCTACTTCAACGAGCAGTTTCTTACATTACTTAAAAGTCAAGTAGCTGGACAGGCACTGGTTTAAGGGGACTGTCTGAACCAAAGTCCAGTTTGAGATATTTGTTAGTTATTTCTCCATAGGAATGTTTTTCTACAACATTATTTCTCTAGTTACCACTTTGCAGTACATATTTGGTAGGGTTGAATTTAAGAAAGTTGTTCACATTATTCGTTAATGATAAACATTATATTTATGTTGCTTGCCTCTATTTATTTATTTATTTATTTTTATTTTTATTTTTTGTTGTTGCTGGAGCATTAAAGAGAATTCTAGTCCTCATGATTGGTGAGAACCAGTAGACATGTGAACCAAGCTTGAGAACATAATCAGGATAAAGCAGGTGTAGAAAACATGATCATAGATTCCTGGCACTTACAAGGGAGACAACTCTGTACATCAAGCTCTGTACATCCACGGTGACTGTTAAATTGAATATGTGGTTAAGAAATAACAAAGAATTTTTCAAGTGAGATGAGTGAGATGTAAAAATCTGCCCAATTAATTGAGGTTATGACCTTGTAATATAATCTCAAACATTTGAAATTTTAACAGATTGTAAAATCAATCATCATATGAATGAGATTTGGAAACAATGTTTTAAACGAAAGTTCAATATCCAACTAATCTCTGTCTCTCATGGTTTTTCAAATGTCAGGAATTCAAATGTTCTTGTCCTTTCGATTTCTGCTCTAACTAATGACATCCCATCCACTGAAGCTGTTATGAAACATTGATTATCCCCTGATGGCCAGTGTTGCCTCAGACATTAACACGCCCACATATTGACAGTCCGCCACTTGGTTACACCAGTTACACACTCTATAGAATCACCCTTCAAAAATGAGATCCAATTCAATATTGTTACATGAAAAAGGCTCCTTTGGACAAATTTGGAATCTTTAATAAATAACCGGATATGAAACCACTGAGGTCAAAGATCAGGCAGCTTTTTTTGTTACAGTAGGTTATAATGATCTATTTATTCGATCAGTTTGAGGGCTGTAGAGTGAAGACATTCTAATTGTTATTATTTCTGGAATAACTTAATGAGCAGTAGGGGTGAAACGGTATACCGTGGCATTAGTAAAACCACAGTATTTAATGGTTTGGCATACCGTAATCAAATCCAAAAATTGAGTGTCTTCATACCATTGGTTTAAAAACCTTTTTATTATTTTTCTAGTCTGTTCTCCAAGCCTATGCATTCCTAGACAGGCGCCATTTTTGGAATTGCCTTGAATGTCGTCTTCTTGGATCTACTAGTCAGCAAGACATCAGTTTCTTTTTCAGTTATTTCAAATAAAAATATTTGTCCATTCATGTTATACCTTCTGTAATTGCTTAACATAAACATATTATTTGCATTTAGATGAGTTGTTACTTATCATAGGTATAAAATTCCCACCGGGTTTTTCCAAATATGACTGTTAGAATACTTTAGTTTTAGAATAAATGCGAAAAAATTATCTGATACATAAAAAAACTAATTTTTGCTTATTTTCTTACAACCACACACATTTTATGATTAAGTATTAAGTAGAACTTAAACACCCTGCACCTCCCCTCTGGATACACCTATGAGCTCTTATGTGTTGTGTTAATTGGTCTAATCTATTTATATAATTTATATAATGACAGTTTTGTTCAATCAAAGTAAGAAAGATTATGGTTAAGTTTTTAAATGTTATTAAATAATGTAAGGTTCATTTTGGCTCTTGATGTCAGTTTTCTGAATTATCTCATATGCCAAACTGAACCGAAGGCCCTGTGCTGCAGTAGGTACAGGACTGTGATGAGAGTGCACAGTTACACTCCTAATGAACAGAGATAACGGGCCTTTTTATGTGTTGCATCTAGTTAGCAGTATTGTGCTCAGACGTTCTCATTCACAATTTTTGGTTGGGTAGTCCAGTGGTTAAAGCATTTGCTGTTGATTTGAGTTCTATTCCCCACAGACCCATGAAGATCCTGGGTAGGATTGGTGTTCAGCAACCCATGCTTGTCATAAGAGGCGACTAAGGGGCTTGGGTTGCTAGGCTAGCTGACTTGGTTGACAAATGTCATTGTATCCCTGCTGTGTTGATCAATGCTCATGTTGTTGATCACTGGATTGTTTGGTCAGGGCTCAATTAGTTTGCATGAGGGTTGAACATTGTTGAGTGCAGCATTCAACAACTTCCAACCATTCAATGTATACCTGACAGTGTATAATCTGACAATGTATAATCTGACAATGTGTTCCTGACAGTGTATAATCTGACAATGTATACCTGACAGTGTATAATCTGACAATGTATACCTGACAGTGTATAATCTGACAATGTATACCTGACAGTGTATAATCTGACAATGTATACCTGACAGTGTATAATCTGACAATGTATTCCTGACAGTGTATAATCTGACAATGTATTTCTGACAGTGTATAATCTGACAGTGTATAATCTGACAATGTATACCTGACAGTGTATAATCTGACAATGTATTCCTGACAATGTATTCCTTACAGTGTATAATCTTTACATTCCTATTACAGTGTCACCTGCAGTAAAACCTCACTCACTCATTCAGCTACACTCACTCAATTTACACAATGAAAACAGATCATGACCTTCGTGCAGTTTAAATACTGGTTGCCATAGTTACTTGAGGCACAACAATTGATAATTGTCATAATCACCAATGTATGAAGTGCAGTGACATTTGAGAAGATATTCTGTGCTTCAGTTCTTTTTCTCGAAATACATCCAGCAGAGATGAAGTATGGAGATTATTTTTTTGTTTTAGAAAATTGAATTCAGCCATGTTGGGACTGAAGAAACTGTACATGATCAGTGACAATTCCTCATGAGAATACAATTCATTATTTAGTGGTTTACTCACATCAGCTAATGTCAGGAATAACTAGCAGCACATCAAACCATTTTGAAAACCCTCATTCAACCTAGATCTTTCACATGTAATATATTTGTATTTTTTAATAGAAATATTAAATTTAATCAACAAAACTTGACTACCTATTGTCAAAATGTTCATAGCACTACAAACTTTGCCCATTCCTAACATATTGACTATGATCAAAGTCCAGAATTCATAGGGCTACGAGCTTTTCAAGAATAATGGCCCTGTCCCATAATTAGACTTTACTAGACTTTCCTAGACTTTACTAGACTTCACTTAAGGGAACTGGTCTCTGAAATGAACATATTTTACAAAAATAACTCAGGCCAGACCAATTCTAATTCTAGTTTTACAGATTTTTTCCTCTGAAAACCTAAAGGCAGGTAGGAAAAAAATAAAAATAAAATTTCCAATTAAATAATATTTCTTCTAAATACTAAAAGTATTTTACTTTTGGCAATTTGTGTGGTGAATATGGGTTAAAAAACAACCTAAAAAGTATTTTCCTGTGAATATATGTTTACATATTTAGCCAATAAAAACTTTAGAATTATAATTTTTGAGCAGGGGAAATTTTTTTTTTTTTACTCTTGGGCAGGCGGATCCGTAAAACAAGAAATATAACTGGTCTGGTTTCATAGTGTAGAAAATAATAATAAGATATAATAAAAAGGAGCCCAGAGACTTTCTTCATTTTCAGATCTGTGTAAATGTAGACTTGCCTCATTTTCTAGACTTGCAAGGACTTTGTGGGATATATTTGCTTCAGGGTCTGTATGACAGACTAGTGATGTCCATACAGGAATGGTAAAGCATTGGCAGTCATCACCTTGACATACAGGAATGGTAAAGCATTGGCAGACATCCCTTTGACATACAGGAATGGTAAAGCATTGGCAGTCATCCCTTTGACATACAGGAATGGTAAAGCATTGGCAGTCATCCCTTTGACATACAGGAATGGTAAAGCATTGGCAGTCATCCCTTTGACATACAGGAATGGTAAAGCATTGGCAGTCATCCCTTTGACATACTGGAAGTCATCACTTTTGGGTATGCACTTGATCCATACTTAGTTACATATTTTAGTTATATGAAAAATAGTTTATCTGGTATATTGTAGTGCCACATAGTTCTATATTTTTTATTGAATGTACTTCACTGAACTTACACTAGACAAGGGGAAATGTGTCTGGTGGTATTCATACATGTATGGCAGTGTTACATGTTTGTACTGAAACAGACTGTTGGTTTGTTTGATGAGCATTATAGATAGTTGTCTGGGACAGAATCAATTGTGTGTCCCTTTAGATTTACATCTTCAACTAAACAGACAGTATAGATTTTGTAAGTAACATACTAAAGGTGAAGTCAGAATTATACAAGGAACTTTCACTTCCATTTCACTTCTATTTGTCTCCTGTTTCACCTCTGTTTCACCTCTATTTAACTCTTGTTTCAAGTTTTCTTCCATGTATTTCCCTTCATGGATGACTGTTTTTCAGGAATAATTTCTCAAGGCTATGAATGTAATCTGTATAAACAGATTCAAGACAGACATCCTTGTCAGCTGGGAGCCAGCTGCTCATGATACAGATGGTCTTGATTCACATCATTGTAGGATTAGGGTTAATTCAACTGAATAATGTCAGCTTTCACTTTGTCTTCTCTAGTCTTCA